>NW_019735591.1:0-2324 GCF_002891405.2 Cryptotermes secundus | reverse complement strand
CCCGCATGCAGCGCAAACTGTGGCTGATTTGTTCGATCGATGGGGCTGGGAAGTGCTGTACCATCCACCATACTCCCGGACTTAAGCCCTTGTGACTTCGACTTGATTCCTGAGATGAAGGAACCACTTCGTGGCATTCGTTTCAGAACTGCTCCTGAGATTCTTCAGGCAGTAAACCGCTCCATTCGAACTATCAACACAACAGGCGCTGCTAAAGGTATCCTACGACTTCCACATCGCTGGCAACGGGTTGTACACAATGCTGGTGACTACACTGAAGGACGCTAAAACTTGGAAACATGCATCTATTTTGTATCAGTTGTAAACAAAGAGTTGCCACTATTAAACTTCCAACCCTCGTATATGTATATATAGAGAGAGAGACACTCTCGACAGTATTTTGGATTGGAGATTGGATTTATTGACCACTTTAACGTGGGACTCGTGACAGCATTTAAATACAGCGCCATCGCAAATCTCCATAATTTACGATCGCTGCAGCACACGTAAAGTCTTTTCAGTCTGCTGTGTCGTCACTAGTCGTTCCCTGGTAACGCCTTCTAACAGAGAGGATTCTTCAACTGAACCGACTAAGTCTTCTTTCCACAGGCTCACCAAAATCTCTTTCTTTCTCTCTGTCTCTCTCTTTAGAGTCAGAGTCAGAGCTACTTTACGACTGTCGGTTTACGGGCAATCAGTTCGTCTTGGCGACAAACCCCTTGAGACTCAAGACCAGCAATTTTATTTTCCAACTCAACACTTGCGGTTATAGTCCTCATATAACATCCTCTCTGACGAGAGGATGGGTCTTTCGTTTACAATTGCTTCTGGTCCTCGCCAGCGCAGTCATTCTCAGGTCCTACTACCGCGGGACTCATGACCATATTTTACTGCCTCAGATTCGAGACTCCCCCAAACTGGAGGGCTAGTTCATGGTATTTATATCCCCCACGAAGACTGTGGCCCGGTTATACCCCCAGGCACTGGGTTGAAGTAACAACTCATACTTCTCTCTCTCTCTTGCACCAACTGTCCCCCTTATATATCTTGACATGGACCGCGTAACCAGCGTTCATTGCTGTACTACTCCAATTGTTTTCGTGGGAATATGTTTGTTTGTGAAGGCGTTACTCAGTAACGGCTGCGTACATTTGCTTATTAATAATCTTTTATCTAACAACGGATGTTGTTGTGTTGTCGTTACCCAGTAACGGTTCGATATGCTATAATTTTCCGCATACGTCCATATTTAATCTTAGTTTATCTGGTGAAGGTGTGTGAGCCTGTGAAGTTAATGTCGAAGTAAGATGATCATGAATAGAGAGGAAGTAAGGGGTTCGAAAGAAGCATTCGTCGCCTCTTTCAAGGTACTGTTTGGAATTCCACTGGACAGACTGAAGAAAATCACAAGAAAAAACCTCAGCCTTCGGAGCCGGTACCTCCTTAACACAACCGCTACACCAGCCTGCTATAAACTTGGGAGCCGGGGGAGGGGAAGGAAAAGGCCTCTGCGCCTTAATGAGTAACCATTCGCAGTTTCCCTTAAGGGAGACTTTCATAGGAGGGAGGTCACGATTCAGATCGATTCCAGAATGACTCACGTGGCCTACGTGCTGGCATTTCCCTTGATGTCAGAGCTCACAGCCCTTCTTCCGTATTATGCGGAGGTCTTTGTGCCTTCATCATAACCTGATGCCCCAACTATTTTACTTTCCAACTACTGACAGTAAAGTGGATAATACCATCTGCCTTATTATTCAAGAACTGTGCAGTGTGCTCGCACTGTGCAATAATGTGCTCCAATATAATTCTCAAAACACGCAGAGATTATGTTGTGTTTTTTTGGGGGGAGGGGGGCAACAAAACCCATTTTCATATAAAACCAATCCAGTATCACTGTACTAACAATGGTCTTATTTTAGCGTCTGCAACATGTTTCGACCCATGTTTGGATCATCGTCAGGCAGTTTCTTAAATATGTTGCTAGTTATTGATTTCTATGACTTCGAAATACTTGTTGATATTTTCTATTACAGTTAACATTAGGGCTAAAAGTATTTAAATCAGAATCTGTGTCTCGTCCATACGCTGTGGGGTTGCGTCATACTTGTCATATATTAGAGAGTGATAATGTCTTCTGGGATTCGTTGTTAGAGCCGCTCATGGCAGCCGAGGGGTCTAAGGCATGTACTGTCTTCGCTCGCTAGGAAGCCTGGATCGTCGGTTCGAACCCCACACAAGGCATGGATGTTTGGTATGTGTATGTTTATTCTGTGTTAATGTTGCCCTGTGTTGAGGTAGAGGCCTTACGACTAGCTGATCAC
>NW_019735590.1:0-8424 GCF_002891405.2 Cryptotermes secundus | reverse complement strand
ATATATATATATATAAGGTAAAAGTATGCCTGTGACAGGCCATGGAGACCCCTACGGTTGTGAGAGGTCGAGGCTCCCACATCTTCTAGTCAGTCGGCTGATAGATGGCACTGACGTTGTCAGCCTTACATGCAGGCCGCCCTTTACAACCCAGGAAGATTCTTGGTACTCATTTCTGTTAGAGGCTGAGTCTACCCCTGGTCCATAGTGCAGCTGGAAGGATTAAGACAATTGAAAAGTACAATGAACTACTCATCGGGATTCGATCCCGCTTGTATTCTCTATGCTAGTGTGGTACCGTGGTACCGTTATCCCTTTGGGCACCAAACCGATTTGCTAGGGGTATAAGTTCCAATTTCAGTGTTTTCTCGTCACCCTTGAAAACTCTAATCTGTCGGGATTATTTTTATTTTGGATCAACTCAAAATAATGTTACGCGTACGACAGGTGTAAAGGTGACCATTGATCATTTATATTATGAGAACATTAAGAAACTACATTATGCGTTCACATATTTTTTTCCATGGGCTCCAGACATTTGTTTGACTGTACCATGCCGTACCAAAAGCACATGAAAGAATGAGAACCATTGTACTTAGCGAGACTGCTTCGTAGCAATAGGTTTGCATCTGAAGTAAATTAACTTCAAAGGCAATGTGATATAACCTACAATATAAGAAAAGAGATATTTTCTAAATATATTATATGTATACAGTGGCCGTCCTGTAGTGCACACAATTTCACCTGTCACTTCACAACATGTTTCGGCAACACAGTGCCATCATCAGGTGTCCCAACTACGGCATTCTATTGCATTGCTTGCCCTCATATGTTTTCACAAACCTTTTAAAAAGTATTTAAAAGGTCCGTATTTGTCAACTATGATAAATTTACACTCGCTAAAACTTGTTAAGATAATTCATCTTATTTGTCTTAATTAAAACTTGTATGTGGTTCGTTCACTACGGGGTCTACATGCTGAGGTGCTTATTTAATTAAGTCCATGGATACATTTTCTATTAACACTTGCGTACGGCATGCATCAGGAGGCATAAGAAACGTATGCATTTTCCGTCAGAAAAACTAAAGAGACCACTTGAAGGGCTTAGGCACAAATGGGAGTGAAATATTAACTGGGTCTTAGAGAAATATGGTGGAAGATTCTGAAGTAGATGCATTTGTCTCAGGTAAGGAGAGTGGGGGTCTTGTGAACGCGGTAAAGACCCTTCGGCTTCCATAATAGGCAGGATGCGTTACTGATAACACTCCAGCAAATTTACGGTAGCAACGTTCTCCTTTTTCTTCTCGCATGCAAGATCGGATAGCGGCACGCCTCGTTCATCAAGGCCATATACAGTTACATTTCAATTACACACACAAATATATAGACAGGCCAGCGGAAAGCCTGTTGAAAATCCAACGAGAAATTGTAATGTAATTAAATGAATTTCATTAATAAGTTTACAATTTAATATTTCCTCTTCGGGTTATCTCTCGTATGAGAATACTTGTGAATTTATCTTTATTTTTGCTGCTGCTGGCATTTGTACGACACGTAATTACTCAATTAGACGAAAGAAAATTAAGGTCTCAGGAAGGACTCTAGTTCATGGGATAAGGCAAATACCATATATGAGGAGTGTTATGTTCTGGGATATAACAGCGTGTAGTCTTCTGGGATATAACATGGTGTGGTTTTATGGACGTCAACCAACGTTTCGGACGAACATGTCGCTTCCACATTCAGGGTCGAAAAGCAAGCCAAGCAGGAAACTAGCGCGACGCAGGTGGGAAAGCAGAGGCATGCAAGCAGAACTCTGCTTCATAACTGCTTCGCCCTGGTTTATTCTTCGGCGACTAAGATGGGTGAGACAGGTTTGCCCGAAACGTCGGCTGACTTCCAACGGAACCACTAACCTCTAACTAATGCCGAGGTCGAGAATACGTGGATCTATACATCCATTCTACCATACGTCTTCTTACCGCCCTCGTTTTCGTCGTCCTTACCGCTCAGTGAGACTTCAAGCCTCACGAGTTGGTCGTCACTTATACCTGCCCTTCACGTTCGCACCTTTGTGGTCTTCACTTTCATCCGCCGCTTCCTTGTAGCTGTCTGATTCAGAGTAGGGTGTGGGATTGCTCTGAATACTTGAATTTTTATGGGCGCCAGTGGACTTGGGTGAAGTCCACGAGTTTGGAACGGGGAAAACAAAGGTGGTGATGTGAATAGGCGGGCGTTTAGGGTTCCGACTGCTCAGAAGGTAGGACGAGATTCTGTCTCAGGGCGACTTCTGGACCTTGCTCACACAAGGAGAGAGAGAACACTGAAAACACAAACTTCACCAACACTGTTGCTTTGATTGTAAGTGTTCACTAGAGTTACACATGATGAGGCCCTAGCACTTGGACTTTGTACTCAAATTTAACGTCCGGGAGGTTACTACTGTTACTTCCTTTGGCAACTCACTCCGGTTACTCACTATCCATGACTAACCGCTCTTATTCCCTTGTAAAAACTGACTCCCGCTATTTCCTTCTGATGACTGCTGATGACTGACTGCTCTGGAGAGGCAGAAGTTCCGACGGTTCCGGGAACGCCTGGATTCCTCTCCTCTGAAATTTTGCTGATTGGCTGAACCTCAAATTTGGGTGTTACTTTCATTTGCATTCAGCCAATCCCTAACCAGATCCATGTTAATTTGGGCCTAAGTACAACACGGTCCCTCTGACAGCTCTTAAATAAATGGAGGTACGATAACAATCGCTCGGTACGCCCCTTCGAAAATTATTGCGACTCGTTTCTTGTCAAGTCTCAAATTTTCAAAGACTCGAACCCTCGAAGTTAAGCATTGAAATCCCCAGAGAACACAGCGGGATACTTCCTGCTCCGTTCTGGGTTTTCAAGAGACCTGCAGTTTGCTTGTCCCTCAGAAAGACCGGATGTTGTCCTTGGCGTCTGCTGGTGCTGGAGTCAATTGTGTATCGTCTATTGTTAACAGTACTATATTTCGTTTCCATGTAGTGCATGGTAATAAACAATGTAAATGAAAAAACATTCCTGAGGTCCCTGCATGGTGCGGTTACAGTCTTCATGGCGTAATGCTCAATCATTTATGCACAGGGATTTCGCCATTTTCTTTTATATGACGTTATATCTCAGAAAACAGAAAACTTTGTAACCATTGAAGTGAGAACCGCAGATCCTACAAATACCATATGTGCCCTAATGCCGCCTTTCTAAAACAGCCTTCAATCTCACTTGGTTCTCACCTTGAATAATAGGTAACAAATATAAATCACTCTCTTTTGTTTAAGATAATGTCTTCTAGTGTGTTACCTCGTGTAGTCTGGTAGAGAGTTGCCGGTCTTGGAGAAATTTGCTGCCTCTGTCTTCAGCTAGCCTTTTTTGTCCTGAAAATGGAAGCAGCAGGTTCCCCCGAAACGGTAGCAACTTTCTATCAGATATCACGAAGTCACATCTAACAAGACAGTGACATTCAAATTCATGGGCATGAGAACGGTCTCACTATCGCACTACGTTTTGTATTAGGAATTCACACTTTGTCCAGTTACGAGACTAAATTCATGAGAACTCTACACCACTCTCTTTTGTGGTCGACTCCTTATATAGATTCGGATCTGACCTACAGAAAACCATCGATTCCCTAGCAACCAGTAATGCTGAGTCATTCTCTAGCAACGGAGTGTTGACCAGAATGTTTTCGCGACTGCGTGTTTATCTGGCTGTTACCTAGCAGCAGATTATTCCGGCTTTCAGGCGACATATCACAAAATACTACTTATTACATTATACGAAATACCATTTTTACTTTTAAGCCATTAATGTTCAGTAAACGTTTTCTTTCCTGTCGCTGTGTACTGCCAAGGTACTTGCCCAATATTGCTAACAAAATAATCAGCTAAGGTATCTCGAATTCTCTGCACATTTGCTCGACTTCGAACTGTGTCAATTTCCAATTCAGTGTCTTCAAATCCTACAACATTCAATGTATCTTCCAACTGAAATCCATCGCGATCACGAACGAAGTTATGCAATACACGACAGCCTTTAACAATGTCATCTTGAAAATCAACACTCGTCTCCAATGCTCGGGGAAATTTGTTACAGAGTATTGCAGGCTAATGTCAATAAAATAAGTGTTCGCAGCATGAAGCCTCCCCAAAGACCCCAAAGACTGACTTGGCAATACGTGGAAGACGTGGAATATAGCGCTCGTGTGGCAACCTGCTTCACGTCCGCGGATTTCGACGGAAGAGCCGCGTCCGCTGTTTTCAGCGCTCGTGTGACATTAGCCTTAAAGTCCCTCCCGGAGGACTTGTTCCCTAACTACGTCTAAGTATAACACTCCCATTCTGACACTACATTCTCACACACACTCACAAGTCGTAACTACAACAAAGTATAACATTCCCACTCTGACACTACATTCTCACACACTCACCCTACAACTCACTCCAAACTGAATCTTCTCGGTGTGCTTTCATTAGTCTTCACTATCCGTTTCCTGGCAACGGATTTATCACTATCAATGTAACTTCAAATATCACTGTAACTACAGCACGTGTACAGTCTTCAGCTCACACACTAAGTCCTCTCGGCACAGCCTAATTCCTTTCAGCTTTCTGCTGCTGACTCCCTGAATTCCCATTTACGACGGCTGGACGACTCTTCTTACCCAATTCTTGACAACTCACTATTTTACACATTTCATCTTCTTCTGACTGAACATTCCACTGGCACTACGTATATTCTGACTTCCAAATGAACTCTCAGTCAAAAGTCAAAGTCACGTTGCGACTGACGGTCAGTAAGTCTTGGTGTCGAGCCCCCTCTGGGGCCCATGACCAGATATTTATTACTGTTTGACAGTTACGCTCTTGTTTTTGTGAGGCACCCTCTCTGACGAGAGGACGGGTCTGTCTTCTGTATACGCTGCTGGTCCTTGCCAACTAAATCTTTCTCGGGTCCGAGTCCCTTGGGCCTCGGGACTGTATTTTACTGTCTCAGATTTGAGACTTCCCTTTTCGTCGCCTCCTACGACTCGCGGGGTAGCGTAGTAGCAATGGATGCCCGCTATTGTTGCGTATTCGTTCGAACGTGTTTACCCAGCAACGGGCTGTTTACCGAGAGCCTGTCTTCGCGTGGAGGTGTTTATCTTGCCTAGTAGTGGGTCTATGCGTCACAATATATTGACACATCATACCAACTTGTATCCATCAGAGCCTGAAAATATGCCTTGTCAGTTTGAAGAATTTACAAGTAACTGATACCCACGAAATTTATACTAACATTTTTAACTTTTGGGGGAGAAATTGAGATTTCTTTAAAAGTTCACGAGTTTTAGATTTTCCGAGATTTCAAAATTTGGGCGTATTTCGGAAAATTTGTTTTTTTTTTTCAGAAAGTTTCCGAACTCTCAAAATCCTAGAAATATTTTTAATAATTCCTTTATTCGAAATAAATAAACTTATAAAAATAGTAAAGGTATCCCTGTAACAGGCAGTAGAGGCCAATAGGGTTGTGAGATGTCGAGGCTCCCACATTGTCTAGGCAATCGGCAAGGTTGTCAGCCCTATGCGTCGGCCGCTCTTTACCCCCAAGAACATTCCAAAACTTCTAAACTTTTAAAATATGGTATGTGAAGTATTTAACTGCTGAATTTAAAATGGCTTACGGATCCCAAACCTAGAAAATCGCAAGACGTGGGAAGCTTTTCGTCGCAAGTTTTCCGTATGATGGGTCTCGTACTGTAAGGCAGTTAGCTGTTGTGTCCTGTTGCAGCCGTACCCCCGAGAGTCAGCCTGTGTACCGTCCAGGTCACGCCTGCAGAGGGTCAGCACGCTACACGGAATGCAAGAACATCTGGTTGTGGAGGAGTGCGGCTGTAGGCATAAGCCGAACCATAGCTACAGGCAGGCGCACACTCTGCTGCTGTATCCTGGCACTCCCTACGAGACGCACCTCGACGTCGGCGCCTGTTCAGGACATTGCGAGTCAGGTGAACTGATGGGCCGTGCAACATACGGCAGTCCGCAAATCTCACTCTCACATTCGAAAGGAAGCCGATTTTGCAAATTTTGGACAGAGCCGGCCAGTGAGAGACCTAGTTTGAAGCCCACTCAACAAACCGTGAGGACCGCATTTCAGAGCAGATCTATAATTTCCTTTCTCTATATATCTATGTCTATACGCGGTAGCGTAGTTGGTTGAGGCACTATGCTACAAGCCGGAAGGTCGCGAGATCGAATCCCGATGAGGTCATAGCATTTTTTTTAATTTACCTAATCCTTCCAGCCGCACTATGGCCCTGGGGTCACCTCAGCCTCTAACAGAAATGAGTACCAGGAATATTCTTGGGGGTAAAGGGCGGCCGGCGCATAAGGCTGACAACCTTACCGCCATCAGTGAGTCGAAGATGTCTAGAAAATATGAGAACCTCAACATCTTACAACCCTATGAGCCTCCACGACCTGTTACAGGGATACCTTTACTTTTTTTTTTTTTACTATATCTCTCTGTCCTATCCCTATATCATCTTTTCTCTTTTTAATATCTTTCCCTCCTTTCTTTTCTTCGTATGTCTCTTGTCATGTCTACTTAAGCTCCTCTTCGTACTTATTTTTTAATATATCTGTCTATGTATCTATCTATCCATCAATCTATGTATCTATATATCTAGCCATCTGTCTCTCTCTCTCCGTACACCCACCTATCTCTCTATGTTAATTTACTGTTAATTATCGACAAAATGCGCGTATTTCTATAATATAAATTTATCTTAACTGTGGAGCAAAACTAAATCTACTTACAGTTTATTGTAATATCTTCGTTTATTTCCCTGCCACTTCGTACGTTGTTCTGATACCACGATATTCACACTCAATCCGACATCGTAGACAAAGAAGTATATGCTTTAGAACTTTATTTTTAACAAAGCAGCAGTCCTATAAAAGTTAAATGCACGTCCTTTGTTTTACAGAGATGGGGTGCAGGCCCTTTAGGAAGAAGAGCGTGTGTGTTCCAGGGCCCAATGGGGGGCAGTGTCATTTTGTGATCGTGGAATGCTCCTGTGCTGGGGGCTGCTACCGGATGGCCTCCATGGAAACAGTTTAAGACTACACAGATATTCCAGATAACGACACGGGGTCCTCCCCTGCTATCAAGGTAAATCTGTAGGAATTAATGGGTTGGGACCCAGGTAAAGCATTGGGACGTTTCTATTAGAAACAAGAATTAGCATAGGAATCCGAAGTTCTCTTGAGAAAATACGCTCCGCTCTCGCTTCTCCATGAATCCACACGATCTGACCTGCGATGGGAAGATGAGGCTAAGTTCAAATATTTGTGGAAGACACTAACAAATCGAAACTGTATTCATGACAACGTCAAGGTAACGTAAAAAGGTAAAAGTTGTCCCTGTGCTCAGCAAATTCAAGCTCTATACCATGAAGGTGTATGGGGGAGTGGATGTATAGATCCACATTTTCTTGATCTCGGCACTAGTTAGAGGTTGAGTGGTCAGCTTCAAGCCCCGGCCGCTTCACCCCCGGGAAAGACGTTAAGGTAAGGTAAAAAAGTAAATTTTCTGTGCTCAACAAATTTAAGCACTACGCCATGAAGGCGTATGGGGCAGTGGACGTATAGATCCACATTTTCTTGACCTCGGCACTAGCTGGACGTAAGTGGTCAGCTTCATGACCCGGCCGCTTTAACCCGGAGGAAAACGCCCTCGGTACCCATTTCATAGGAGGTTGGTTGGACACCAGGGCCGGTCTGGACGATTTGAAGAGAAGAGAAAATTCCTGACTACCGCGTCACGAACTCCAACCCCTCGGTCGTCCAGCACGTAGTCACTCCCTATACCGACTATGCTACCTCNTATGGGCCAACTCCGACCCCTCGGACGTCCAGCCCGCAGCCAGTCGCTATCCCGGCTCTGTGGTAGCTAGTAGTGCATACAAAATTTCGATAGGAAAACCAAAGGAAAGAGACCACTAGAAAGACTTTAGTTTATATGGAATGATAATATTAAAATGTGTACTGAGTAAATGAAATGAAATGTTACGGATATGATACACCTGGCTCCAGATTGGGACCACTGGACGGGGTAAAGAGCCGTTTGGGTCTGAAATATGCTGCCGTTTGTGTACCTGAGCTCAACTACTGGCCTATCACGGAAGATTCAGCTCCACGGCTTCAATTCATGAGCCCGCTTCTTTCAATTAGAATCTGGGTGCTAGATATATTTAGACCAACACCCCAGACATTTCTTCTACAGGTCTATTACACAATACGAGACCTTTCTAAAGTTCTTGGTTCGAAACATGCCGTGCCATACATAGCAAGATTCATAAATCCACGATTCCCAGAGTTGCACTTGAACACTGGAACAATCTGGAAGGA
>NW_019735589.1:0-437 GCF_002891405.2 Cryptotermes secundus | reverse complement strand
TATAGTAGGAGTCAGCATTTATGGTTTGTCCTTGAGGCTCGACTGTAGTGAGCAGTATGCCTTCGTGATCCGAGTCACTGCCTGATTCCGACAGGAGACAATGAATTTTATGCCACTGGTTTTCAGGTGCTTGTGAAATAATGGGACACACATACATACATATATAAAGCATTCCATAGATCCTTATGTTAGTCAGAAAGACCATAGGATGTTGAATTAGTCAAAAAATCATACAATACATATACACGAATAAATCAAACTATTGCAAAAAATTTACCAATGAAAACAAAGTCACAATAATAGTAAAATGTTCACAAAAGTAGTAAAGTGTCAATAAACTCCATACATTACATACACTTTGGGTTATTCGAAAGCATAAATTTCTAAACAGGGTAAAAGGAGTGTGTAATTAAGTATCTCTTTAGCGCTGCTTTAAA
>NW_019735588.1:10779-24742 GCF_002891405.2 Cryptotermes secundus | reverse complement strand
TAGCTAATACTACTAGGATATTTGTTTATATAAAAGGGCATAATCTGCTGTACCTAGCCTGGACTGGTGGAGGCCGTGTATATACTGTACATTTAAATAAGAAATAAGTGTGTATTGTAAATATGTGTACATACAGACAATGGACTTAATACTACAGACTGACTGACAAATGACAGACCCAACCTCTCGTCAGAGAGGGCGCTACACATAGACAAGACAGTAACTTTCATTCAAGAGCAATATCTGGTCATGAGCCCCAGCTGGGGCTTGACACCAAGACAGACAGACTGACTGACCGTCAGTTGCAACGTGACTCTGACTCTTACTCTGACTCTGGGATGTTCCCACAAACTCTCGAGGAAGGGACACCGGATATCATTTTGCTCACAGATGTAAGGTGGCTGAGTAGGTTCAATTTTTTTTAGAGATTTCATAGTTTTCTAAGTGAAATAAACAGATTTTAAGGAGAGGGGAGATGAGAAAGCGGAGTTAGAAGACTAGAAGTGGTTATTTGATCTGGCATTTCTCACTGATGTTACAGGTAAACTGAGTGATATGCACCTTGAACTAAAAGGTAAAAACAAATGCACTGCTGAGATGATGAGTACAGTTTCATCCTACAAAAGCAAATTCAAGCTAATGATGACTGACCTTACAAACAATACAGTTATACCTATTGATATCAGTAAATTCAAACCAGTGACAAACAATCTTTTATAGTAGACCTGAAGTATGGTTAAAAGCAAGGGGGTGACATGTTGAAAATCTACTGTGATGGTGAGTTCTTCTGAACAATTACGAGTACTGTATTTTAAGAAATGCACATCCATGTTTAAAAGGCGCTACATATTAGCCATCAATCTAGAATCTGTTCTCTCGTGAGGTCATGCCTAATGTTCCAGCTACGTGCCATAGCTCAAGTTGTTAGTCGCTGGCTTCCAACTGCAGTCTTTTTTAAAAATACAGCATACTAAACCATTTCATCACTTAGATAATTGAGAAGAAGAATCAGATGAAATTTAAATAAAAAGTTCTCAAAAACACTGAACTTTCAGTAACATAGGTCTACATAAACACAAACGAAACTGACTAGAACATGGTACACGTATGGAAATGAAGAATTAAAAGAAGGAGAGAAAAGAATGATATTTTCTGAGACAGAAAACAATCCTATGTACATTGTGCAAAGTTTCCTGAAACAAATTTTTACACAATATGTTAAATTAGAATAGTAGTGAAATCAACAACATGAACAAGGTACATAAAATGTATGTATACGGGCTGCTCCCTGTGTTGATGTTGTAACTATGTTGTAGCGATTCGGTCTAAATTACTACTAGCAGTAGGAGTAGTTTAGACTGGACCACTACAACATACCGACATCAACACAAGAAGCATCCCCCATATCATAAGAAAATCTAATATATATCACTCCAAATAAACAACATGTTGGGGACATACAGAATGACGAGCATAAGCTCCACAAGACGATAGAAGGTCAAGACCCCACAACCTAACTTATGTGAGAAGATCCCTATATGCAGGTGCCCCACAATGTAGTTGCTTCTGCCACCAAAAAATCATGTAAACACGTAGCTATCACAAAGTTTTAAAGAGGCTTACTGCAAAATACTTCATTTCTATTGCAGTACAATTTTAATTGTTATGTTTTAAACTTTAGTCCCTGATTTTTTAATTTTTATTATCCGATTACTTGAAATATTAACCGAAACACTCAATTTATGCATTTAAGAAATATCAAGGGCACAATAAGAATACTTATTGAAGAATTAGACGTAAATTGTTCGATGCAATTCAACAACTGAGTCTGGTATCATTGTACGCCTCATGATGACTAAGTATAAAGGTCAAAACATGTAGCTTCAATAAAAACAAGTGTTGTTACGATAGTGTCTACTTTGTTTTAATTACAGAACATTGTTGTGCGGACTGCATACTTTTGTACATATTTCATGTACCTTTTTTATGACACACAACAGGAGGCCTACTATTAACATCAACATCACGAACTTAATTATCAGATTTCCTGTGTGATGTAAGTACTGTAAATTATTTCATTGGACTTACTATTATCATCCATGGAATCTCCTTGAAATTCTGTGTTCCATTGGACAAGTGCCGATAGAAGACAGTTCCAGGAAGCAGGATTCCGAAGATCTTACAAGATATAAGGATTATTATCGCAAAAATCAAAACTGCGATATTGAATATCTGAAATACACGAGCCATTTATCAAAATGATTATATCATCTCAGCAGAAAAATCAGAAAAGTTATGCTTCTAAAAGTTAAATTTTGGATGTGGTAAAAAGCACAAATCTCACACCATCATCATTACTAATTACATAACTATCCTTTCACGTGGCTTCTCCACTGGAATAACCTAACATAAATTATCTAATTAATTCCATAGAGCTGATCTCTTCTTGAGAAGCAGCCAGTTATGCAGCCACTCAATTTCCTAAAATTCTGTGGAACTTTAAGGTTCACTAACATGTTCACAAAAATCCTCCACTGGTCCCTATCCTAAACCAGATCAATCCAGTCCATACCACGCTATCCTACCTCTCTAAATCCATTTTAATATTATCCACCCACCTACATTTAAGTTTTCCTAGCGGTCTCTTTCTTTCTGTCCTTCCCACAAAAATCTTAACTGCCTTTCTCTTCACCCCCATATGTGCCACATGCCCTGCCTATCTCATCCACAATAACAACATTCTACTAGATGTGCAAATTATGAAACACCTCCCATCACTTCATGCCTTTTTGGCCCAAACATTCTCCATAGCACTCTGTTCTCCAACACCATCAGCCTATGTTTCTCCATTCATGTCAGAGAGCAAGTTTCACAACCATACAAAACCACAGGAAAACACTGAATCGAATACTCCATTTTTTTAATGGTTTTATACAGCACAAGAGAAGACAAAATATTCTTGACTGATTGCTAGCGCCAGCATCCACACAATTTTCACAATAAACAAATATACTTAACAGTTCCTCATAAAACCTATCTTCAGTTGACTCAAACACATTTACACATCATCCTACCATTAAGAAGCAGAAGCACCAATCCTTCACCCAGGGTATACCTGCATTTCTTATCATTATTGCACTATATATAGTAACTGAAACTTAAAAAAAGTAATATTCATATTAAGAAATTAAATGTTACTCAAGTAACTAAGAGAAATGATTGAGGATAAGGATTCAAATCGCATCCAAAAATTCTACCAAGATCCTTGAACACTGCTTAATTGTGGCAACCATACACAATGGCAAAAGTACAGAGAAAATTTAATATTATCCTCCAGTTTTTATGTAAGATCAGTAGCAGGAAACAGAACAGTTGCATTTTTATAAATATTAGACCAACATTACTCTCTTAACTAATATTTCAAGCAATTTCTTTACTAAAATTCCTATTTGAAGTTCTTGGTTTGTTCCCTTTCGTACCGCAAAGGAAACATGACACCTTATATCACTATTAGAATTTTCTTGATCTCAAACTAGCAATTTCAGTGTCACCATCTGTTGGTAGGTTCAGGAATAATGAGTGACTGAAAAATAAGCATTCCAAACACTTGGATGCCGCACTGGGTAAGAGCTAGTTGAAGATCTAGTATCTAGGGACCTTCTGACCTCAGAGAGAAAATGAAGTAGGCTCATAACAGAACTGTTGACACCGCTGTACACTGAGACACCACCTACATGCCATGGGGCTCTTGGATAACACTATATGCAGGACATGGAGATGGGAGGAATCCTCCTACCAAATACTACATCAGCCCTGAACTCTAGTCAGGCATAGAAAGAACTTCTGCTCTCAATTGTTGAAACTGAAAGCAGGCGTCCCGGTTTCGATCCCGGGGTAACTGTGACTTTCTTATGTCACATGCTACAGGTGGTAATGACGCCATCCTCAATGAGGCTGTCCAAACCATTGCTGTGTCTTTGGTGGGGACTCATCATGGACCAGGAAGGCGTTGGAACAGAGCTTTGGGACACCTCCTTGTGTTCCCACTGGGCAACGACAATCTCGGGGTCTGGATCAGCATGATCTACCGGGGCTGGTGGCTAAGTTCCTCTAAGGACAATGGCATTACAACCAGAGCCTCCCACGCGGCAGCATAATGACTCTTGGGTTTCACTATGGTGTACCCAGGATGAAATGAGGGAGAGCACTTCCATGAGGGTAGTTCGGCTATTTGAGTTGTCTTATTAGAGTACTGATAAGATGCCGGAAGCCTTAGTGCTCAACACTCTAAAACGGTTTGACCAACCCATGTGGAGGGGTGGGAATGCGGGAGCTCATAGGCCACCTCCAAGGGTGACTATCATGCAGGTTGTCCTGGCCGCTACCTCATGACTAACTGGTGTTGCACTCCCATTAATCATCTGGGATACGCCTCTCCCCCTGAACAGGCACTCTTGTTCCTGGAGGCTGGTGAGGGTTTCATTTGCAGCAGGATCAGACCACCTAAGCCAAGGTGTGATGCATCGTACTGAGGGCTACATGGCAGTGGGGTGGTAATTAGACAGTGTCTTGAATTATCCCATTGGGGACCGGTCAGCTCCCCATTGTATTTATGCCTTCCACCTGTATGGGGCGCTGCGGTTGGTGACCTTTTAAATCCCCATGACTTGTGGGACCAAACTGAAAGGAACCAAACTAAAAACCGGTCATAAGGACCTTAAACTGAAGAAGGACACCCTCCAAGGGGATCCCTAGGAGAAATCCTTCAGCAGGGTTCTGGAAGCTCTTGGGAACCACTAAGGGACCCAGTCGTAAACAGCGAAATTGCTGTTGAACTTTCAGCCCAAAGCAGGGACGAACCAGTGTTTCGAAACCTACCTGAGGTAAAACCAAAAACTCCTCTCTTGGAAGTCAGTAGTACTGACATAGCATTACAGGGGGCTAGTACTTCTAGCACACCTGCAGCAGAAGGACTGGGACACCTAGTCTCTGGAATAGGTGGACTCCGTCTAGCGAAGCAGTTCTTGTCTGGATGCGCCAAATATAATTCGAAAAAGGCAAGAGCTTGTGCAAGCAAAGCTGGAATTTCGGACAGTCAGCAACCAGGAAATGCAGACTTTCCCAAGCAGGGAGAACCCCGCACCGGGACCTTTAAGAGGGTAAGGTCGGAGGGCAGTACCCCTACAGAAACGGCCAGAGCTCCGAAAAGGCCCAGGGACCAGGGACTCACAAGGAGTCTCTGACCAATATAAAGGAAACGTATCCTGAAGACAAGCTAACAGGGACACCAGGACTGCATTCTTTAGGAACTGGGACAGGCGTTACGCAGGACTTCTTTGGGAGAACCACCACACTTGAAATCATACAGACTAGAGGGAGGTGCATTAATATATATATGTGCCGACCAGCAGTCTGGTCAGTGGCTCGTTAAAACCATAGATAATCAAAGATTAAAATTATGGGCTAGGCTGAAGATTACTTACAGCGAGAACCTGCCCTAACCTGTGAAGGTGGTTCTCAGGACTAAGGACAAAGTTGCCAAAATCATGCGGAGCTGCTGAAATGAATCGGGAATCTGAATCCAGGACAACATACTGAGAGTTGGAGGATACTGGATAGGAAATCTGAACCGATAGGAGAGAGACTGATCCTCCTTATAGACCAGGATTCCTTATCTGTTATCAAGGAAGTGGATATAAGGAATAAATAGGACAACGGTGAGGGTGACATACACATTGGCCGGAGGCTGTGAAGAGCTCATCGTCACTTCAGCTTACCTTCCATATGGCTCGAATGAACCACCAGCTTCCGAAGAAGTGAGGGACATCGTTGAATATAGCGAACTTAGGAAAAAGCAGTTCATTGATGGGTGTGATGCCAATGCACACCGCATACTGTGGGGAAGCACTGACATCAACCCAAGAGGACAATGTCTCATGGAATATTTGTTGTGTTCGAACCTTAATATTCCAAACCAACGTAACGAGACTACCTTTGTGGTTTGCAATAGGCAGGAGGTTATCGACTTGACACTAGGGACCAATAAAATAGGAAACCTGATCAGTAATTGGCATGCATATGATGAGCCGTCCCTATCGGATCACGGATAGGTAACATTACAGTAGATCATGCTACTTATAGCAATCCTAAGAGAACCAATTGGAAGTCCTACAAAGACGACCTAAAGGTAAATCGGGAGACTATCTCGCGAAATATCCGCACAATAAAGGACGTTGATCGGACCGTTGACCAGTTGCAACGGGCTATTATCTCGTCCTTTAAAAGGAAATGTCCGGCTAGGGACACTGGCTAAGCAAAGAGAGTGCTTTGGTGGAATAAATAGCTTAGAACCAAAACGAGAAATTTGTTGAATATAGCTACAAGAACAGGGCAGTGGGACACCTATAAGGAAGCCTTTACCTGTTACAGCAAAGAAACAAGGAAAGCCAAGTGATCCTCACGGAGGAGGCACTGCCAGGAAATCAATGATGTATCAGGCGGCGCCAGATTCGTGAGAATCATGGCAAAACATGCGACCAATAAGGTCAACACGATTAAGCTGCCTAATGAGCAGTATACTCTAAGAGGAAGAGAGACACTGAACGAACTATTCAGGGTTAACTCTCCTGATTCAAAAATTGATTGATAATTTGGACGATGGACAGGGTCAGAAGAACCTGGGTACTTGCCAAAGCATGACGAACAGGGTAGACTGGAACCCCGGCCAAAATCATAATTAACCAATCGAAAATCAGATGGGCACTAAATACCTTTAGACCATTAAATCAGCGGGAACAGGCGGAATTTCATCGGCACTTTTGCAGCATGAGGCGGAATTCTTAGTTCCACACCTATGTCACATACATATATAGAGCCTGCATAGCATATAGTTTTATCCCCATGGCTTGGAGGCAAGTTAATGTAACATTTATCCCAAAGCAGGGAATCTTGTTTACACCGAGGCTAAGGCTTGTGTCTTATCAGCCTGTCATATTTCCTGTTGAAGATGATGGAGAAAATAGTGGATAGGCAAATCAGGGATGGGGCGTTGAGGACATACCCTCTACAATGAAACCAGCATGCCTACCAAACAGCTAAATCTACCAAAACCAAACTACACAATGTGGTAACACGCAAAGAGAGTGCGATCGAACACAAGAACATTGCCTTAGGGGCATTACTTGATATAGAGGGATCTTTGAATAGAACTTCATTTAATATAATCAAATAGGCCGCTAGAAAGCATGACATAGAGCCTACAGTATGCATGTGGATCAGTGCTATGCTGGAAAGCAGAACCATAACTGCTACATTATCAGGAGAAACCATGGGGGTATTCTCTCGCCCCTTCTGTGGGGCCTGGTCGTCGACGATTTCCTGTGGGGACTAAATGATAATGGGTATTGTGATGGCCCAAATTTGAGATGGTAGAGGTAACCCACTGCCCAAAATGTTCGCGACTAGCGAACAGTGTTTCACAGTTATTGCCGCAACGTGTAAACATCAGTAATGGCAAGTAGGTTAAGAATGTGCATGCTCAGCAAGGCTGTGTCCTCACAGAGCTATAAGTTTGTCTCACTAGGCCACTGGAATATCGTAATATTGCGGCTGACACAGCAATCAGACGCAAGAGGTCCGCCCACATCCACCGATAAGACCCAATGAAAACATAACTTTAGGGAATTAGGACACAAGGGAGGAGTTATCTACCCTCTTGTCGTCCACGCTGAATCGGCAAAGTAAAACTATAAATTAGGGAATTTCGAGAGACTTGAAATCTGATTTTAAACAGAATATTGAGTTGTCAGCCGGAGGCTCTCGGCGACATGTATACCACAAGAGGGTGGATGACGGCAGTAATCTACGTGTGTATTGCAAGTAAGTCTTTTTGCTCATATACGCCATGCTGTTAGATGTATTGTTAAGACAAGTGTTATTGTGAGATCATAAGGCAGTCTCCAGTGTACCAAGTGAGAGCCAGGGTAGAACAGGGTAGAAATGAACGGAGAGTGACGGACAATGATAGGAGCACAGTTTCAAGGCACCTCCCCTCCACAACCAAGGACGGTAGAATTAGTAGCGATAAGAGTCATGATAGACAGATCAAAAGTAAACCTTTTTCTTCATGTAATTATTATTGTAAATAGACAGTGTACATAGTAGAAAATGTACGTAAGGAATTCTGATTCACCCGATAGTAACCATCCTGTCCTCGACCGATCCCGAGCTACCATAGCCAAGACAGCCGACGGCAGCCGAGTGTCGCGCCGATGTTAGGAAATGAGTAACAACAGACCAAAGTAATTATAATTTCTCACCCCCTCCCCCCTGAGGTGTAACAGGTATTATACAGAAGGATATGCTGATGATATAGCAATCCTCATAAATGGAAAATTCCTTTCGACAGTATCGGAGTGTCTCCAAACACGGTTCAACGATGGTGTGAAAGAACAAGTCTTTCCATCAATCCTAATAAGACGGTAATTATACCGTTATACCATTAAGGCATGTACTGCATGTATTGTATGCACCAGTTGGCAGCACGAGTTCATTGCCTTTCAAAAATGGCGACAAACAAGAAACGAGTTTTTGTTTGTTGGAATATGCGAGATGTTCGTCTGTTATAGCAGTGTAACGCGCATTGAAAAGAGAGTACGGAAAAGGACCGCCATGTAAACAAAGCATTTTGCGGTGGTATCGGCAATGTTCGTCGCTACCTAAACAATGAACTTCGGCATCGCTGAATTGGGCGTGTTGTTGAGAATGACGTAGCTCTGTTCACTTGGCCCTTCAGATCACCTGATGTAACGCCCAGTGACTTCTTCCTTTGGGGGTACATTAAGAAACGTGTTTACGTACCCCCACTGCCAAGGACACTAGTAGAGCTGAGGGAACGCATCGATGCTGCAGTGATGACCATTGACAGGATGATGCTACAAAATGTGTGGAACGAGCTCGAGTGCAGCCTGGACGTGTGTCGAGTGACCCAAGGGGCACACATAGAATATTTGTAGAGTGTGAAGAAAACATAGTGAGTATACGGTTCGTTTTATATATGAATCATATTTGTATGTGTAATGCTTTGGAAAATATAGCGTTTTAAAAACGAATGAATCATTTATAGTAGCCATGTATTATGGAGAATTTAGATATGAACTACAGAAATAGGAACATCTACATTCTATCTGATGGCGTGGCTGCACTTAAAGCGCTTGGCAAACACCAGATCAACTCACAATTAGTCTGGGACTGCCACCAAACCCTCATCGAACTGGACAAACGTAACAGGGTTCATCTCATATGGGCGCCGGGGCATAAGGGGATTGCTTGAAACGAAACAGCAGATCAATTGGCTAAGATTGGAGCTGAACATCCGTTCATAGAACCTGAACCAGCCTGTGGCATCTCTATAGGAGTTGCCAGACAGGCAATCAGGGACTGGACAAATATGAAGCACAAGAAATACTGGGGATCCTTGACTGGTCTCAGGTAAGCAAAGAGACTCATATGAGGATCCTCTGCTAAAAGAGCGAAGGAACTGTTGAAGTTAATCAGGAACCAGCTACGATGGGTGGCCTACTTACAGGACACCGTCACCTTAAAGACACCTCCTCAACCTCGGACTAAGTGATAGTCTCACTTGTGAGAGGTGGCAAGAAGAAAATGAAACAGCCACGCATATCCTGTGCGAATGTGAGGCCTTTGCTTGTTTAAGATTACATCACTTGGATCAATACTTTATGGAACAAAGTGACCATTTCAACGCCCCCTTGTAAAAAATCGTATGCATCATTCGAAGCCAGGATTGCTCAGGGGATACTGAAATTGGGAAGCACACTAGAACACAGTAAGTCGCGGTGCAAAGGGCGACAATACCCCCCCCCTTAAACATTCATTCATTCATTCATTCATTACCCATGGCAGGTTACAATAGGCCAATCAGTGGCTGCTGTGCCGAGTGGACCCAGTTGGACTCCGCTCCCCACTAAGCGAATTAGAGAAATGTGCCTCAATCAGACAGGTTTTGGCTGTAGCATTAAGGACCTGGCACTTTATAAGGGCCTTTTTGAAAATAAGGAAGCAAAATGGACCCAATAATGGTGTGAGTGCTTGGAGTAACCAGATGTCCCCCCCCAGATAAATAATCAATTCACTGGTCAATATCAGGTAACCTTATGTCCTGTAGCCGCAAATATATCCAGAAAAAAAAATTGTTATATTTGTAACCAATGACTCCTACGAAAATTCCAAAATCATCAAACCAGATGGGAATCTGAAACTGACTGCCAACAATACACATAAATTAAACAACTATCAGAGTGTAAATTATTCTTTGGTGAATGAGAGTACATTATACATCCAACTTCATGCTTCTGTTTTTCATCTTACACATGAGGCTACAAACACATTCACATAAGTGCCCAATTAACATCAACAGGTTCAATTTTGTTCCTCTATATTAAAGAAAACGTATCAAATGAGTTACTTACAATCTCTAATGCTTTCAGGTCCCCAGATGGGGTCTTGATATACACACATTTGTGGGGGGTAATTACCCTCCCTTCGGGATCTTGATCACCGGCAGCTGGCATCTAAAATTAAGTTCAACATTTATAATTTCTCCACTTACTCATATTTGTAATGCAACACTTAATACTGAGAAGGCAGCCTTTACACTGATATATAATATTGTAACTGCTCTCTTATAAACCTTCAGCCAGACAACGGGAAAACGCCTTACTTCCTTGTTGTCTAGTCTCGTGTTTACCGATAGCCTAGCAACGCTGTTGGGAGTTGTTTACGGCTATGTAGCAACTGCGGCGTCCCGTGTTTCATCACCGCGTGGAGAGGAGGGGTGTTGACTGGCTTTGCTTAGCAACCGCTGTTTACTCGCTTTGCCTAGCAACCAGCGTGCCTGTACTCGGTTCACTTCGGCTCCGTTCGGCACGTCACGGCTGGGGAGGGAGGGATTTCATCCATAGCGCAGCACGTCACAATATTATCGGATAAATTGGAATTGTATGGAATTGAAGGAAAATTCAAAATTGGATCTTATTGAACAGGTACATATCAAAAGAGCTGTATTGGGTAATAGAATTGACAGTTAACAACTCATCCAAATGGGAAATAATTAATTGCGGTGTTCCATAGCTCTCGATCTTTGATCTCCTCTTTTTTCTGCTTTATATTAATGAGTTACCTAAATAATAAATAAAAATCATAATACGGTATTATTTACAGATGACACCAGTGTTATAGTAACTGATACTATTAAGTTATAATTTGAAATAAATATTATTCAGACTTTCAAAGATATAGATACATGGTTTAATGCTAATATGCTTACCTAGAATTTAATATAAAAAATAGTCATGTTCCCACTCAGATTTGAATGCCCTATTTTCACTATAAACTTTTCTCAATTTACTAGTTGACATGCTATATCACTTAACAATAACTTCAAACACAATTTTAATTGAAAAACAGTTCTACACTCACACTTCGTAATCACACTTCACTTTCTAAAACCGCACTAACTGGGAGACATTTCTGCTAAAACTGTCACTTAACAAAGGCCAGGATGCTGAGAGAAACGGTAAACTTCCCATCCCCGCAAGCAAGCTGGGAATGGTTACTATTTTGAAGGTGTCATAAATCCTTCACCACTACGGTCTTCCCTTCAGTGTCATCTCCCTACAGAAGTAGGGTTGGGGGACTTGGAATTTCCATGACATGAATACAGTTATTAGAAAACAGTTTGAACTGTTCAACTCGGTAAGAACATATACAGCTAATTGCAAAATGCTGTAAGCTAAGGAAACGTCCTATTAGAAACTGAATTCTATGCAAATACAGCTGTGAAGTTAACATTTTTGAAAATAAACTTGAGACCTGGCGGGGGGCCGGAGTAAATCAAGTCACGGGCCGGATGTGGCCCACGGCCGCCAGTTGGATATCGCTGCTGTCGGTCATGATACAATCATATAGGACAAGTCTTTCAGCTAATATACATTATTAAATTACAGCAGTCTTAATACTAAAAAATTATGTAAGATATACAATATTGCGACATGTTGACCCCTACCTCCCCAGCTGCACGTAGCTGTAACGTAGCGCTTGCGTAATAGGCGAGTAATCACCCCGCGTCATGGTAGCTATGCAACGCGCGGTGACGTCACGAGCGGAGCCGAAGATAGCCGAGCCCCCGTAACCTGGTAACTATTCAATGCGAGTCAACAGCGGTGACGTAACCGGATGACGTGGCACTCATTACGCAACAAGCAAGCACTGCAACTATATAAGTGAGCTTCACAGCGGCTGCGAGTCAGTCTACTGTGACAGTCGCCGAGTGTGTTATCAACAGTTCTCAAGGCAGCATCTTGGAATCTAGCCAGCGGCGTGTTACGAGTGAAAGTGTGTATTTCAGGGAGACTTGTATAGCTCCCACGTTATTAGTACGTGAAGATAAGTGAAGACTGTGTTAAGAGATTTTGTTCTAGGGTTTGTAAAGTGTGGAAACCCGCAACGTTGTGATAATTAAGTGTAGCCGATAGTTGTAGATTGTTCAATAAACCAGTTAACGATCTCTACGGCGTATTCAGTAACGTAAACAAGTTACAATATTTTATACATTATATACTATATACTTCTGCTTATATCAGTAGCCCATATTCAAGAAATCTTCGTTCAAATAGTCCTCTGTTGAGTAATAGCACCTCTGAAGCGGCCTCCATAGAAGTCTAGGGGTAACGTTCCCACCTCATGACTCAAGGTACGCGGGTTCAAATCTGGCGGAGGTCGTGGAATTTTCAAGGGCGGAAAAATTCAGGGAACAAGTCCTCCGGAGGGACTTTTAAGCCGTGTGTCCCATGTCGTAGATTTATGGCACGTAAAAGATCCACATGTCTCTAGGAGACCTCTGAGCAAAATTAGGCAGTTTCCCATCCATGTAGTTTCCAATTCCTCCGGTAGATGGAGAAGTATCAGGGACCACTACCGGAGAGGGCCGACCTCTCTGGCAGAAAGGGCTGATAGTGAGCACCAGTACTGGAAGGGCATGGTGACTAGTTAGAATAATTAAAAATGGGGACACACAATAGATCAATAAATGGTCGCAGTGCATGAGGTAACCCACCCCCTCTGAATAATAATAATAATAAGATCCTCTCCAACCCCAGAGATATAGATGCGAATATATAGCCTCTCTATACTCAAGACCATCCATGCGTGATGAAGAATCACACCCTACAAGAGGTAGCCCCGTTAAACATCTTAACAGAACATGGCGGATCTAGAGGAGTAAACCTCAAAAAAAAAAATTCCCTAGCCCAAAGTGTACACTACCGTGCTGATGGACTACAGGAGTACCTGCGGCGGAGGGTGAGAAGCCATAAACGGTGAACTACAACGAGTGACGACCCTTGGTTACAAGCAACCTTACTGCGGCAGGCGGGGCAATACCGCAGCGGACAGAATAATTCCCTAGCTACTCGTGGGACAGCAATGGAAAAAATGCAAATGAATATATGTACAAAGGCAGAAGGAGTAGAGTGCAATCCTCTAACGATCAACAAGGCGAGAATGGTAACCACAAAGAGGAAACTCAACATGGGCCACCTCCAAAACAACCCAACGTCGGGGAACCAAACAACGAAGACAAAGCTAATATACGGACCCGATGGAACAAAGAGGAAATGAAGGAAGTTATATGGTGTTTCCTGGCATCAACAGGCAATTACAAGGAAGCATATGAAATATGGAGAAGCAGAAATCTAAAAATAAGGCCAACAATGAATGCAAAGCTACTGCTAAACCAGAAAAACTACATTCTGAAGAATAAAAGACTTACAGACATTGAAATCGATGAGATAAGGGAAAGCATTAACGCGTATACAGAGGACAGCACAGGAGACCATGTAAGAAGGAAGGACGATAATGTAAGCACCAAAGAGGATGAAATGCA
>NW_019735588.1:8748-10716 GCF_002891405.2 Cryptotermes secundus | reverse complement strand
ATTACTAGTGCAAGAAAAGGAATACCAGGAAATAAACCTGTGACAAGAGATGATGATGATGATGATGATGATGATGATGATGATGATGATGATGATGATGATGATGATGATAAAATAGCACCTATGAATAATTAGCTTCTTCAATTCCCTTGTAAACTGAGTTTTGTTTTCTATTTCTTTTATGTTGTTAGGCAATTTGTTGTAAATGATACAGCCAGCTACCGAAGGATTACTATTATAAAGTTCTAAGTTGTGCCCATATATATGATAGTCTTTATATCTATGTATTTGTTCATTCACTGTGCAATTACACTTTTTTTTTTACATGTAGGATTGTTTCTTGTATATATATAGCGAGTATACTGTTAGTATCTTAAGATTTCTAAAGCTATCCCTGCACAATTCCAGATGTTTTAGCCCTGGAATGTATCTTACTGCCCTTTTTTTGAGTACAAAAATTCTTCTAGTGAGGGTCATAGCACTATGTCCCCATACTGTCATTCAACAAGATAGATGAGGATAAATCAAACCATAATACAACATTCTTCTTTCATTTAAATCGAATATTTTAGATAGCCTGTTAATTATGAACAGGTTACGGCTAATTCTACTGCAGGTTTTTTCAATATGTAATTCCCAGCTCAAAGTACTATCTATTACTACCCCCAGGAAATTTGTGCTTTTAAATTTGATATTTCCCTGTTCTTTATTAGGATTTTTAGAATACTTTCCTGCCTGCATTGTTTTGTCTGGAAGAGAATATAGTGAGTTTAGATGGATTTATAAATAAATTATTTGTCTCAAAGTATTGCTCTACCACTCCTATATTATTTGAAGTTGTGTTTTGGAGCTCATTCATATCTTGTCCTACATTCAGTATTGATGTGTCATCAGCATACATTACTGATCTGCCTGAGATGAGGGTTGATAGAGATTAAGACTGTAACCCTGTCTGGTATTTCTGTTATGTTTAACTGATATGAATTGGTATGAATCCATGTTATCAATCACAGAACACAATAAAGAATGAATATACTGAAATTGAAGAGGGAGAGTTCTTAATGTTTTAAATAACTGTCTACAAGAGTTTCTATTACTAATACCTGACATTATAAGTGCTCTCTTCTGCACACAAAAATATTAATTGCATATGAAGAATTTCCACAGGAAATAATACCATAATGCATAATAGAATGGAAAAAAGCATAATAGGGCATCAACAGTGTTTCCTGATTCATATATGGCTTAATAGTTCTAATTGCATAACAGGCTGTTTCTGGTAAACATTCATTATTAATATTGTTTTTCCTCCTCCCTGTTTCAATGTTGATAATGTTCCAAGTAGTTTTTATCTTTTATCTTGCTGAAGTAATTAACTGATTATAATATTTCCTTTTAGCTTCTTCTTAATATCATACAGTAGGCTCTATAGAACGATTTAAATAAATAGTCGTAATTGTTTCTGCTGAAAATGTACAAAGATTCCATATGTCTACAGGAGGTATGTATTCCAGCTGTTATCCAACCGTTATCCAGCACTAGTATCTGTGTTTTACGAGTTGTCTCTTTTTAAAAATTACATTAAAATCACCACATATTGTATATCCAATTTTTGGTTTGTAGAGTGATTTGAATACTTATCCAACTTATTTACAAAGTACTGAACATTCTCACAAGATGACCTATACAGGGTGTCCCAGGAGGAATGTGCCAAACTTCGGGAGGGTGTTCCTTATGTTAAAGTATGCCGATATAACCCAAAACACCTATGTCCAAAGTTGAACGGTTACGGAGATAATGGCCCAAGAAAAGTGTGGTCTTCTGGCAGGTCCAAGCACTGTACCTCGCTGTACCTCTCAGCTGAGAGCCCTTATCTATGTTTGTCCTTGAGTGCGATGATACTCCCTAGCCGTGCTTATGTAGTTGGCTCATACCAGAACGCGCAGTCAGCACGTTACGTCATCGCTC
>NW_019735588.1:3895-7908 GCF_002891405.2 Cryptotermes secundus | reverse complement strand
AACCTCATATCCCCAAAGGGGATCATTGAGCCAAATTCCAGGACGTTTCCCGCCCAACAATAGTCTCTAAGGCCTCTGATAGATGGGGGAAGCATTATAGACACTGCTAAGCAAGTGGCCGAACTTGCTTGCTCGGCGGGACTGATGGTACGCACCATTTATCGGTAGGGTACAGAGACTGGTAGAATATCATAGAGGGAAGCACAATAGATCAAACTGGTCGCGGTGCATGGGGAAACCCACCCTCTCTAAATAACTAACTAACTACTGAAGAATAACTTGTTTCATTTTGATTTTATTGCCATAAATAATCCTCAGTTCTAGTAGGTGGTCATCTTTTCCTTCTATTACAATGTTCTCTCCCTTGATCAATGACTGTGACATGGTTAGCCCTATTTCTTATAATTTTTTCCACTTTTTTCATCCTTTTCATCGTACTTGCACGTGTTGTCGCTTTGAATTGTTTTGGTAGAAGTTTTTGCCTCTGTAGATTGTTTAATATGTTCCTGTAAAGTATTTTTCAATGTCAGAGGAATAAAAGCATTTTTTGCCTGCAACCCAGTTATTTCTTGTACTACAGTTGATGTCTTCTTTTCCATTACTTTTTCCCTTTCCCATTAAGATGCCATCCGTGTCTTGTGTAGTATTCTCTTTTCATCTCTGCATTCACCAGTTACTTGATTTAAATTTTTTGCCACATTAATTAAACTTCTGTTAAACTTCCTCACCACTTCATTTACACATGAGTTATAGTCCAAATCAATTCTATGAGGAAGATTAATTACTATCTTATTAGTGTGTTGATTGTTTCTTAGGTAATTAACTTCTTGAATAAGTCCCTTCATAGAGTTATTTTTTGATGTATCATTTGTTCCTCCCCATTGCACAAGGATGTCTTTCTGCGTTAATTTCTTCACTTCTTGTATGTTAGTACCCACCAATTGTATTGCAGTTGCATTTGGTTTCACAGGTCCCAGTACGTCACTACAAGTATCACCCAAGTTATGTTTCAGTCCTCTTGAAAGTGCTTTTAAGTGACTGTCACCAATAATAGAATTTTACGTTTTCCTGTTTGTTTTATAATTTTGTTTCTTCCAGTATTTCCACCGGTCAATCATATGAACGAATATTTGGAGAATTATTCTTGGGTATTTGTGGGGGGTCTGTTTATATATTATTTTATCTTTTAGTATGTTCTTTGAGGTTATAATCGTTGGTATACTACATAACTTCTTATTTCCTGGTGTTCGCAAGGACTTCAAGAGACTCTTCTCGAATACTCCTCCATTCTGTCTATGCTGGGTATTTTTTGGGGTTATTAGGCCTTCTTCCATGTTTATAGTAACTTTTTATAACATTTGTCGTATCCATGGACGAACAGCCATTATATAAAATCCCTGCGATTCTCTCCTGTCCAGTTCTGCTTCTATTTCTAGTTGGACTTTATCAAACCCATTTAGATTATTCAGAGCACTATTTTGTTAAATTTGGTCTGGGTTATTGCACAAACACTTCTTGCCTTTTAGCTTTTCATTAACGTGCTGAACACACAACCTGTCATGTATGTTTACTTCTGAACTTTATAATTTGATTATTAGTTGCATTGATTTCAATTTGTCCAATGTTTATTGACACTTAGCCTTTAATATATTACAATTTTTACAGTAACCGTTTTCATTTCCCCTCAGTTGTTTGGTTCAAACACAGGGACCTACATTTGCTAGAAGCTTAGTATATTCTGGGACTGAGGAGATTTGAGAACAGGGTTTTGAGGAGAATATTTGGGCCGAGGAGAGATGAAGTGACAGGAGGTTGGAGAAAATTGCATAATGAGGAGCTTCATAACTTGTACTCTTCTCCGAGTATAATTAGAATGATCAAGCCAAGGAAGATGAGGTGGGCAGGGCATGTAGCATGAATGGGGGAGATGAGGAATGCATATAGGGTACTGGTGGGAAAGCCTGAAGGAAAAAGACCACTGGGAAGACCAAGGCATAGGTGGTTGGACAATATTAAAAAGGATCTTAGGGAGATAGGATTGGATGGTATGAAATGGATTGGTCTGGTTCAGGATAAGGCTCTTGTGAGTATGGTAATTAACCTTCGGGTTCCATAAAATGCTTGGAAATTCTGTAGTAGCTGCAGATTGGCTTCTCCTCAAGAAGGGCTCAGATCCATAAGTAAGTAAGTAAGTAAGTAAATAAATAGTACATATCGGTAGTTACTATGTATGTTATAGTTCACAGTGTCTAGTGCATTTGGGTGAGGTGGTGTTGGATTTATGTAAATGAAATGTTATGACATTACAGGCTCTGGTAAGAAGCTTTCTCCCAATAAATTATTTTGCAACTGTCATGTTTTGCGCACTCATACTGTTTTTTCTTTGATCTCTCTCTCTCTCTTTCTCTTTTTGTGTACTGGGTTCAGTGGCACCTTACTCATATCCCTTTCAAAACAAAAACGGTCAAAATTGCAAAATTATTTATTACTATAATTGTGAACAGGTGTTTTGTGGTTTGACGATGTAGGATGCAAATGATGGTGGTATGATAGCATGCCCTTTTACCGATTGTGCTCTCGGAGGTAGTGGGCATTTTGTAGTTAGTGGAAATGTGCATAGAGATGGCAGGGGAATGACATTCATGACGTTAGTGCGGCCATTTTGTGCAAGAGTAACGGAGTGTTTCTCGGATTCTCGGAGGGAAAACTATAGCAACCATAGCAACCGATAACAAGAGAATTTACGTATTGGATGGTGTTTGGACTTGTATGTACTGTCTTGTCGATCTTGACTATTTTGTCGCAATCTAACACAAAAATGGTAGAATAAAAAGTTAAAAAATTTAAGCTTGAACCCGAATGTGAATTGAGATTTGAAGTGAAAGTAAAAATGAAGAAGTGGTGTTAGAGGTGAGTTGTATTATATTAACATAACCTCAATCGTTGGAAATGTTTTTATTTACTATCCATAATTTTGTCCATTTCTCATTGTATACTCAGACTCCTATACCCTTATTTCCATAGATCCGTACAAAATATAAGGATGTGGAAATTGTCATAACCAATACGAAAAAGAAAAACAGTACATTCGTACATAGTCAGGTATAATAGTATAGTATAGTATAGTATAGTCAAGTTACACTACACAATATCATTGCATTTATGGTCTCAAAATCAGTACTAAAAACCTAATATTAAGAGCTATATATGATTAATCACTTATTACAAAGAAATTATATCTTTATTTTTATCATATTCAAAATCAAATAATTCTTTAATTGTGTAAAATGAATTGAAACCCAAAGAATTCTTCGAAGCCGTTTTAAAACCTTTACAATTATTGTATAATTCCTTTAAGTATAAAGGAAGATTATTAAACACCTTGATACCCATATAGTAAATTCCCTTCTGAGTAATAGATGAGATGAGGGTTGATAAAGATTAAGATTCTAACCCTGTCTGGTATTTCTGTTATGTATAACTGATATGAATTGGTATGAATCCATGTTATCAATCACAAAAACACAATAAAGAATGAATATACTGAAATTGAAGAGGGAGAATTCTTAATGTTTTAAAATAAAACTGTCTACAAGAGTTTCTATTTACTAATACCTGACATTATAAGTACTCTCTTCTGCACACAAAAAAATATTAATAGCATATGAAGAATTTACCCAGGAAATAATACCATAATGCATAATAGACCATCAACAATGTTTCCTGGTTCACATATGGCATAACAGTTCTAATTGCATAACATGCAGTATTAAGTTTTGGGAGAAGTTGATCAACTTGTCTCTTGCATGATAGTGTTTTTATGATATTGATTCCTAAAAACTTTATATAACATGTCTCAGAAATTTTCTTGTTGCCATATGCAATATTTATACAATTGTCTTGTTCATAGGAATTTCTGTTGTGAATTTAATATAATCTCTTTTGGAAAAGTTTGAAGATAATAAATTGTCATTATTCCTTATATTTAAAGTATTAAAATCTTCAGTTAATCT
>NW_019735588.1:1019-3834 GCF_002891405.2 Cryptotermes secundus | reverse complement strand
TACTGAAACATTATTATTGACCAAGTGTTTACACGAAGTCTCCTATATATCATTTTCTCAAATATTTTTGAGAGAAGTTAACAATGATATGGATCTATAATTACTTATCACCCTTTTTATATATGGGTTTTATTTCAGAAAATTTAAGTCTCTCTGGAAATATATCAGTTGCTAGTGAACTATTTATTATATAGGTTAATGGTGAATTAATGTAATGTACACTATTTTTCAAAATTTTGACGGATATCTCGTCATATCCGTAAGAACTGGTCATTTTCAATTTATTGACAATATTTACAATTTCATTAGTTGTGACCGAACTTTATGTAATGGTAGGAAAAGTAACTTAAAATGTCAGATGAATATTCACTAGAAGTTTTACTTTTATCAATTAAATTACAGTTGTTTTGTATATTATTCATAATTGTATCTGCTACAGACAGAAAGTATTTATTGAAAGATTTGGAAATGCTTTTTGGATTAGTATATACGAAGGGTGCTCCATATATAATGCCTCCTAGTTTTTTGTATTAATCTGTAACATCTGAGCAGGATATTGGTGGTGTTGTAGTAAAGGTTGAACCTTCCCGTCAATGTACTGTTAGTTTGGTTGTCATGCAACAGATAGCAACAGCAGAGCAGTCTACAAAAAAAAGGCGCCTGACATAGAAGTGGATACGAAACAGAGATGTGTTATCGAATTTCTCACAGCCAAACAAATTCCACCCACTGACATCCATTGACGCTTGCTAAAGGCGTTCAGAGGCGATACAGTGGATGTGAGCATAGTGAGGTGGTGGGTAGTGTGTTTCAACAGTGGTGAAAGTGAAGTGCACGATAAACCACCCTGGGTGTCCCTGCTCAGCTGCCATCCTCACAATGAACAGTGTCTCGATCAGCTCATTCATACAGATCAGCGGGTAATGACCAGGGAACTGTGTGCATGGCTTAATATCGGCTGTAATGCATTGGAAACAATGTTGGGGAAGCTGGATTATCGCAAAGTTTGTTCCAGGTGGGTCCCGCAGATGCTTACACAGGATGACAAAACTCATCAAATGGAAGTCTGTCAGGACCTGTTGCACCAGTTTGAGGCTGAAGGTGACAAGTTTCTGGACAGCATCGTCACCGGAGATGAGATGTGTCACCACTAGGAGCCGGAATCCAAAAGACAGTCCATGGAGTGGCGACATCCGGATTCCCCAGGAAAAAGGAAGTTTAAGACACAGCCATCGGCAGGGAAAGTGATGTGCATGGTCTTTTGGGATAGGCGGGGTGTGATTGTGTTGGATTTCCTGGAGCCTGGTGAGACCGTCAATTCTAAATGCTACAAGACGACGCTGATTAAGCTGAAACCCCACATTTCCTGAGTCAGGCCAGAGAAGCAGACAACCTTTCGCTTGCAACACGATACCCCTATCGGTTTGGCTGGACTGTCCTACCCCATCTGCCTTATTTACCACCTTCAGACTTCCATTTTTTGGGCCTATTAAAGATGGACTACGTGGGCAACATTTTCCAGACAACAATGTTCTCATTGCAACTGTAAGAAAGTGACTTGCTTCTGCTGGCGCAGACATTTACAAGCGCTGCATAGAGGCACTTGTTCATCACTGGTGAAAGTGCATGACAAATGGTGATTATGTGGAAAAGTAACTGTAAATAGCTGAAATCTTGCTCTACTTAACTGTGTTGCTATGCTTTCTGTATCTGTTGTAGTTTTCATTAAAAATAATATGAAGCATTATATACGGAATGCTCCTCGTATTCTATCAAAAGTAATCAAAGTAGGTAAGATATCATAATGTGACTTCGTACTCGTCAGCACCTTAACAATATTCCATGTACTTGTAATTCTATTATTGGAATTTATGGCCTCGCCATAGCTTAAGTGGTTAGTCACTGGCTTCCCACTGCGGCAACCCGGGTTCGATCCCGGGTCTGGTCAAGTGGGATTTGTGGTGGACAAAGTAGCGCTGGGGCGGGTTTTCTCCAAGTACCTCGGTTTCCCCTGCCAATCTTTATTCCACCAAACTCTCCATCATCATAATCACCTGGGGCAGGTACAATAGGCTGCCAATCAGTGGCCGCTGTGCCAAGTGGTCTTACCGCCCTTACCGTTCGCCTACGCTTTCGGTGCCACTTCTTACCGCCGTCCTCTTGTTCTTCCTTTACCTGCCCTTCACGTTCGCACCTTTGTGGTCTGCTCTTTTATCCGCCGCTTCCTTGTAGCTGTCTGATTCAGGGTAGGGTGTGGGATTGCTCTGAATACTTGAATTTTATGGGCGCCAGTGGACTTGTGTTAACTCCACGAGTTTGGAACGGGGAAAACAAAGGTGGGGATATGGATAGGCGGACGTTTGGGGTTCTGACTGCTCAGAAGGTATTACGAGATTCTGTCTCAGGGCGACTTCTGGGCCTTGCTCACACAAGGAGAGAGAGAACACTGAAAACACACACTTCACCAACACTGTTGCTTTTATTGTAAGTGTTCACTAGAGTTACATCTGACGAACGCCCTAGCACTTGGACTTTGAACTCAAGTTTAACGTCCGGGAGGTTACTACTGTTGTTCACTTTGGCTACTCACTCCCGCCGTTTCCTTCTGATGGCTTGTAATGACTTGTAATAACTGACTGATCTGGAGAGGCAGAAGTCCCGACGGTTCCGGGAACGCCTGGATTCCTCTCCTCTGAAATTTTGCTGATTGGCTGAACCTAAAATTTGGGTGTTTCTCTCATTTGCATTCAGCCAATCCCTATCCAGATCCATGTTAATTTGGGCCTAAGTACAACACGGTCCCTCTGACAGCTCT
>NW_019735588.1:0-631 GCF_002891405.2 Cryptotermes secundus | reverse complement strand
TTTAAACCTCTATTTCCCTCTACTCTCTGCTTTCAAAATAAAGTTCTGGCTTCTTGCTCCGAGCTACTCCTTAATCACTAAGTTTTTACAATTTGAAATTTCAGTTATCACAACAATTATTGATATTATCACTGCCACTTCGTGTCTTTCAGTTCATTCTTTCCTTGTCTTTGGCTGCTCGTGTGTTTTGTTTCTTCTTCTTCTANTTTACACTTGCTGCACAATTCACTGCTAGAAGGGGGGGTCTAGCTACCTGATTTGTTGTTATTCGGTCTTCCTCTGACCCTGTCTCTTTCTCTCTCTAGAGCCTATTCTGATCAGCTGTTCTACCCTCATATTCCTTACTTACTCACTTTCCTTTGTAGGCGAATGACCCTCTTTACATGTTGGGTTCTTTAAACTTCTAGTGAACATCACAAAACAAATCTCTTGCTGCACAGTACAGCGATTACATTGCCTTTCTTCCTCACTCACACTTTCATTCACCCTTTGTCTCCTGTCAAGTTTTCCTTTGTCTTCATACCCCGAGTTTCTATGTACAAACAATGGAACTGGGATGTGCTACTCATGTAATTCCCATATAACTCGATTACATACAATTTCTAGATATCACTGACTCAAGATTCTTAGA
>NW_019735587.1:400310-401193 GCF_002891405.2 Cryptotermes secundus | reverse complement strand
TGCAATAGATTAGCGTAATTAGGGCACCTGATGATGGCACTATGCACTGACTGCACTACAAGACGGCCACTGTATACATACGATGGATGAAAATTAAATTGAAAAAAAAATGGTTTAAAATTCTTCTTTCCTAAAACATTAACGGTTTAAAAAGTGTTTGTATTGTATTTCTAATTTGTTTTGACTGAAATTCGAAGAAGAAAATATTTTTCACCAATTTTCAAATTACTGTATCTCCTTAATTATTAGTTCGATACCATTAGTGTATTGACAGTTTTGTTCCTAATTACCTCAGGAATGCCCCCCCTAAGTGGGGGTAAACTTCGTGAATTATCCTGTATAATTGAAAAAGAGAATGCAAGTGGTTTTGAAACTAAGACTCTCAGTGTATGAGGCATGTCTGCCATATTTTAAATAATGTCCTATTCTGAAGATGTTATTGTCATCATGTTTTAGGCGAACACAACTGTTCGATTTATTTTTCTTTTAAATCAAGTAGTGTTTTGATATGGTTCCCCCGTGTTTCTTAGACAAGAGACAGTGAAAAGTTTTAAGGTGTTACAGGCTTGTGAAGGAAATTTTTTTAATACTGAATTGAAATGACCGAGAAACTCTTGTGTGTTTCTGGAACGAATAATTGTTACAACTTAATTTATTCTGTATTCTTGTATAATTACACAACTTCAAAAATGTGATTTCGTACGTTTTCATATTCTCTACCTTGTTTTTTGCAACTTAATGTGACGACGAGGGAACCAGCTGATCTAGCGGCACAACTCTGGGATTTTGTTGGGAAAGTTCTGGGTTCGAATGTGAGCCAGAACACTGTCAGTGCTGAGGTGTTTCAAGATTTCCTTCTACCACTTCCTTTCCAATATTTTCC
>NW_019735587.1:387548-396917 GCF_002891405.2 Cryptotermes secundus | reverse complement strand
ACCAGTCATATTGCGTCTGAAATGCTTCCGGCAAATGCCGCTGCTGAAGGAATACAAACGTGTATTGTAAAGGCGCATTCACATTACTCGTGCTCGTGTGACTCGCTATGCTTGCGAGTATTGTGGACGATATGACAAGTTACGAGACAAGCAATTTTGAAATGTTTAATTTAAAAGCTATAGCCAAGATATTAAAATACGACTACAGCCTATACACACTACGAGTAAATGTATGGATCCTCACGCGCCGAACCCTGGCGAGCAACTGAAGTAGTGTGGACGAAGATTTACGAGCACAAGTAAAAGCCAGACTAGTCTCTCGACGAGTACAAGCCTGGCGAGCACGATCACGAGTAATTTGGACTCTCCTTAAGTTTTCCTACAACAGATCGATTGGAGGGAACCAAATGACATCCTTAATTTTTGGCAAACCCGAAAGTAGAGCTGAATAGCTGTTAGTAGAAATTGTTGTTTCTGCAATGTTCAAGGAAAACAAGTTTCTCATCTTCATCCATTGCTCTTCGGACCCATCGTCCATGCGCCTGGAAACCTGGGCAGAAATTTTCTTCATGTGAGATCAATATTTTGACAGCTGAATAATGATTTCTATAGTGCAGCCAGTGTGGAAGCAAAATTCTTCGAGTTGTGTCAAAATTTGGAATCTTTCCACAAGAAAATACAAGCACCTGGGACGTTGTAGTGGGGGCAGAATCAGAGTTTTAATCTTTGGGATGGTATACAGCAAATTCATTAGGAGTCCTTGCACGAAAGCAGAATTCATGACACCTAAATGGCATGTAGATATGCAAGGCAGAAGTACAGCTTTCATAATGTTTCCGCAGACGCTCTCATGAACTTGTCTGTCAATAATTCTGATGGTCAGGGGGCGAGGATTGTGGTGCTGATAATGTTCGATGAATTTCACGAATTCGTGGGGCGCACAATAAATAATGACCTCTGATACTATGGGCACGGTTAGGGAGACGAGGTGTGCGCGCACCAGGACACACTCTTCCTCCACAGACTTGACCTCTTGGAGCCAGCTACTCTCGCCCGTAACAGCAGCTGAGCTTAGTCTATGTGTCCACTTGTCCTCCGCTCTCCGCGCCATCTGGCAGACTTTCTGATACTCCATGTCTTGTAGGCGTGGACGGGCTTTTCTTCTGTTCATGACGCCTACTGAAACAAACAAATGATTAGTTAGTCTTTTTCCTGCTATTGGTGAACCAGTTGCTCAGAACAAAATTTGAGTGGAATCAACGTGTCCTGCAACTTTTCCAAAATTATCATCTCTTTCGACGAACATAACATGCAGTTGCATGGTGGAAAGCCATTAAAAATGCTTGAATATTATCTAAATTTTAGGGCAAACGGCTTACGTCCCGGGGCATTATCGGGGGAAAAGTGCTCTACTGTTCGGCCTCTGCCTTCCGGCACTTCGTCTTTGGTGAGGCCGCGCAGAGCACAGAAGTTTCCATCAGCCTTAAATCTACACTGAGAAGTCGTCAGAAACGTCTGTATGAGTACACTACACAGACTGTATAGGACAGTTACTTCATCTCGATGCTGGCTGTACTTTCATGGAAAGGAGTATATATTTGCTTCTCTTTAAAAACTGGACAGAAGTGAGCAGAGAAATTTAACGCCTCTGCATTAGAAGAGGCTACAAACGTGGGAGATGGGTTGAAGTGGATGTTTTATACAATTATTCGTCTATCGTTTCCTTGATAGGCACCCCCACTTGATGAACAACAGTACATTTCGTAAGGGTTAGAGAAGTAGTGAATATTTGTTGTGCTGTTATATTTGAGAATCGTTCCATAACTTTAAACTGAAATTTATCTAAAGAGGGAAATTTCTGTTCTACTTTGGACATGGTGCATATGCTGTGATCATACCGCATTGCAGATGAATCAGTTGGCCGTCAGCTCTGAGTTGGGACGCTTGTGGATTGCTCTGGAGGGACCGGAGGTAGGAGCTACAATGTATAATAGTGTATACTCATGAAAGTACTGGTAAATTCATTACGTAAATATTTTCAATAGAACTCTGCGTGAGATTTTATAGTACTCGGAAAATATTATTTTAATTAGCTGATGTAATTTAATACAAAAGATGGATTTACAAACACGGTTGAATTTCGACTTTCCCCTCTGCGTTGGCAGTTCAATGTTCGCTATACACAGCAGCTCAAGAGACTGAAAGCTGCTCTACAAAACGTGACCACATTCGCGTGTCCTTCAGTTTGAGGGTGATGTGCTGTTGACAGGGCAATACAGACCAGTCTACCCGGGCTACCCTGTCCAGTTACTCTGACGTCACTCCGGTTCATGACAGTCAGAGCATTAATGCGAAGCAATCTAATTTCACTAAACGCATTCCGGAGAGTGTAACAAAATTAGTGTCAAGCTGATGAGACGCCGAGACTTCTTACGTATTTCGAAACGTCATAGCGCTCCATGCTGTGCAGTAATCGACCCCAATATTTGTATTTGTGATTCTGAAAGTTCTGTGCACAACGTACCCCATGGTGCTGAGCCCTTCTTGAGAAGCCGCGAGTTGTGCAGCTGCTCAGGAACTTCCCAACATTTTATACAGCTCGAAGGTTCATTAAACTGTTCACGAGATCCCTCCACTGGTTCCTACCCTGAGCCAAATCAATTCAGTCCAAACAACCTAAACCTATCTAAGATCCATTTTAATATTATCGACCCACCTAATTGTTTGATTTTACTGTTTTTCTCTCTCATTCTGGCATTGTGACCAATATATCTAAACCAGACGCTCTTGGAAGAACTAACTGTCTGCTTTCCTTTGATACGACTCAGATAGAAAACGACGCGTCCAGAAGTTCTTCTGTTGTTGCGCGTTCAATGTTTGCCGTGGTAGCATTTCTAGTGAGCCATTCCTAAGAACATACACACAGCCTGATGGGTGCGACTGATGAATTGCGCCGTTGAGATTGGTATACATATTGGTTCACAACAACAAATATTACAAACTTTTATGAAAATCTTTAATTTCTGTTATTATAATGGGATGCCTCTGTAATTCATAGAAGGGGTGGAAAGGGAACCCAATGTATGGGGATGTACCTCGGCCACCCTAATCCTGGTGGGCATAAATACAGGAAATTAGCCCTCCAATTTGATGGTTGGGCGCAAGGCTAATAACCATGCTCTGTAAGAAATCCGATCATATGAAAGCGGGCGGCAGACCTTCTGAGGCAGGCTGTGGCTCAAACAGGGCTGTTCTTGCCTATGATGATGATGATGATGATATTGGAAACAACCAGACCTCGGCATAGAAGCATTCGATGCCAAGATCCGCACCGTTGACCGCTGAAGAGAAGTCAATCTGCTGTTGATGCAGGGCCCATTTAGAAGTGCCTTCTGCATTTCTCAGGGACTGAGGGCTCATTCTGAATTACAGGGGCTAGGGGAGATCCTGTTACAACAAATGAAAACCTGATCAGGAGGAAATTAATTGGATACTGAACTCCGGCAATGTTTGCTACCATTCAGCACAGAACCGTTTGTCTTCTCGTCTGCTGTCAAAAAACATAAAAAATTAGATTATACAATTCTGTAATTTTGCCTGTGGTTCTGTATGGGTGTAAATCTTGGTCTCTGACACTGGCGGTGTTCGAGAACAGGGTCCTGAGGAGAATATTTGGCCCGAAGAGAGATGAAGTGAGAGAAGGTTGGAGAAAAACTGCATAATGAGGAGCTCCATAACTTGTGCTCTTCGCCATAATTAATCAGAATGATAAAGTTAAAGACGATGATATGGGCGGGGCATATAGCACGAATGACAAGATGAATGCATGTAGGATTTGGTGGAAAGCCACAAAGAAATAGACCACTAGGAAGACCAAGACTTAGGTAGGTGCATAATATTAAAATGGATGTTAGAGAGAAAGGATGTGATGGTATGGACTGGATCGATCTGGCTCAGGTTAGGGACCAGTAGAGTGCCCTAGTGAAAACGGTAATGAACTTTCGGGTCCCATACAGAACTGGGAAGTTGTAGAGTAGCTGTACAACTGGCAGCTTCTCAAGAACTCAGCTCCATGAGTGAGTGAGTTTCAGTTGCTGCTCCCGACGGAAAGCAGGAGCGATATATTCAACATTATCTCTGGGCGTAGGAACGTAAGCTGTATGTACTGTTATGCAGGAAGTCTACAGTTCAGGTGCAGTGAAAGTGTTTTAATAAATATCTGGCTATCAGAGGCACAGTAAGATACGCTTCAGGTACAGGCAATATTTCGTGTTGCTTATTTTGTGATTTATTTTCGTAACATATTGGTCAGTTCCGAGTCTACTAAGGAGAGATTCAGTTGAAAAGAAGCAGTTAATGGTAAAGCCTCTTGAAAGAAGCGGCCATGTCATAGCACCATGTATGAATGTTACTTTCCTGGTTAGGAGCGAAAAATAACATGAAAATTAATAGTCGAAACACGTAGCCTGTTTGTGGGGATACAACCACACACGATCAACTAAAAGGTCCTTTACTTTTTCTTTGAGGGAGAAAACGCTGTTACTAAAACACCGATCGCATTTATTCTATTGCTGTAGATTAGAAAACTGTAATTACATGTCACATATTCCCCATCTTGAAATGTGTCAGTATGCACCGAAAATGCCCCGCGAGGTGTGTCGTCTGCCCCAAAATTCGAATCAAATTCTGACATTTCTTTAATTACTCTACGTCACGAAGCAACTGCATCTTATGCCTGTGGAAAGAGGGAGGATACTTTGGATAATTTTTAAGAGTCGTTGATTTTATTCAATGAATATTTTGAAAAACTGCGACTAATTATTTGTCTGTTTCAGAAAGAGCCATGGGCAAGAAAAATAATCCGGAATTTCTGGAGAATATGGCGCTTCTACAAGTCTGCCAGATGGTGCGAGGAGCGGGGGTCAACTGGATCCGCAGACTGAACGCAGCTGCTGAAAATGGCGAGAGTAGCTGGCTCCAAGAGGTCGAGTCTGTGGAGGAAGAGTGTGTCCTGGTGCGCGCACGCCTCGCCTCGCTACCTGTTCCCTTCGTATCGGAGTTCGTTGTTCTTTATGCTACCAAGGAATTTATAAAAATGGTCGAAAATTTTTCCGACTATAATCATGGCCCCTTGATCAGCAGAATTTTTGACAGACAAGTTCGCGAGAGCGTCTGCATAAACATGTTGAAAGCTGTACTTCTGCCTTGCATTTCTAAATTTGATATAAGTTTCACTTACTCTAGTTTCGTGCAAGAACTCTTAATTAAGTTCCTGTATGCCATCCCAAATATTAAAACTCTGATTCTGCCCTCACTTCCACGCCCCAGGTACGTTCAGCTCCTTGTGGAAAGAATTCAAATTTTGACACATCTCGAAAACTTTTCCTTCCACACGTGCTGCACTACAGAAACCATTATCCAGCTGTCAAAATATTGTCCTCACATGAAGAAAATTTCTGTCCAGGATTCCAAAAGCGTGGATGATGGGTGCGTAGAGCACTTGCTGAAGATGAGAAACCTGCTTTCCCTGAACATTGCAGAAACATCAATTTCTGGAAACAGATATGCAGCTCTACTTTCGGGTTTGCCAGAAATACGGGATGTATTTTGGTTCCGTCCAATTGAGCCTGTATTAGGGAACCTTACAGCATGTCTTCCTTCAGTAGTGGCATTTCTTGGAATTATTTCAGATGCAAAATTATTGGTTCAGAAATGTCCAAATATAAAGCATTTGTTATTATATTCCCCTTCGCAGGACATATCTGATCTCGGCGAACTCAGTAATGTCGTTTCAATTTCGATTCGAAATTGCAGCTATACCGAAATTAGGTTTAGCGATGTGATTAGGCGTTCCGGTTCAACTCTTAAAAATTTAGAAACTTGGCAAGTTGACAACATAAATTTGGATGACGTAATTAAATATTGTACAGGTCTTCGTTCGCTTTGGATTAATTTTTGTCACATGACATGTACACAAGCCTTCCATCCTGAATTGCCACACTTCCAAAATCTTGAAAAATTAAAAATAATAGGTAACGGTGGAGAATTTACTTTCTGCTCTGTTCTGCACCTCTACGTAAACCTGACTGTATTACATTTTGTGGGCATGGAACATATAACTGATGTCGTCATCAGTAAGATTGTGAAGGCTGGTGGATTCAGAAATCTGACAGAATTTGTCATTGACCATGGAGACGGCATGGCTACTGATGCAGAACTGCCCCAATTTGACTAAGATCGGAAATTTTAACAGTTGGCCTGACATCAACAACCAAGAATTGCTGAGATTCTTGAATTTTGTGAGGGATAACAATGTTTGTCTCACTTTATACCCCTGAGTTCAATTATTTCTTGACTAAAATAATATAGGAGACTTAAAAATGCAAGATATTATTGAAGGGGTTTACCAAAATTGGAAATGTACATCACAATTTCCGGCGTACGAATTGCGTTAAGTTTTAAGTAATGCATTCGTTACACTATCGTGTTAGGCGAAATGACCACACCTTACATACAATTTTGGTTGTTTTTCCTTAATATCGTATGATAATAGCTTGAGCAATTCTTATCGATGCCCGAGAACTATGTGACTATTTTAAATTCAATTTATAGGCTTTCTCCACTGCTGTAACAACCTGACTGGGGACGTACCTAAGCAGTGGGAATGAAATGACATTTTATAACATTTCAAAGTATAAAAATACACTTCTAGTGAAGAACATGTTTAGGTGTATTTTATTTTATTCATTTTAAATATTTTGGTTGCATTATTGACGGTGTACATATCAGGGTGATTCACGAAATTTTACTCCGGCTTATGGTACATATTCCTGGGGTTATTTCCTGCAAAATTTCCTTATAAGCTTGTGTTCGGTTTTCAATAGTTACGGAGTAACAATGGATTTTCTATTCCCCCCCCCCCTTCTCTGTAGGACCATACGTTCCAGTCAGCTATGTCAGAAGATAACGCACACCGCCTGGAATGTTACACGTAGGTAGGCAGAGCGTTCCAGTCGCAAATAGGACGTTGTGTTGGTGACTGTGAAGTTAAGATGCCGTACACATTTTCCACAGGAATACGCCGTTATGGTGTTTGTTTTGGGTGTATGTGATGGAAATGCGAGAGCCGCTGCTGCCGAATATGACCGGCGTTATCCTAATAGCAGGATTCCGAATCCTAAATCCATTAGCAGTACATTCAACATATTAAGATAAACTGGTTCTCTCCCCAGCGTTCGTATACAATACGAACGAAATCCTCAACATGAATTGTGCGAAGAAGAAAACATTCTCCATGCTGTAGAGCGCAGTCCGCGTGCCAGCACAAGACGTCTAGCTCGGCGGTTCGGTATTTCTCAGTCCATGGCGTGGAGGACTGTTCATGAGAACGGGCTGCATCCTTGAGGCACAGTTTACACGGGACGGGGTCAACAGTAGTCGCAACTTACATGTTTGGGCAGACAATAATCCCCGTGCCACGATAGAATCGAATTTTCAACACTGATTCAGTGTCAATGTCTGGTGTGGCGTTCTGTATGATCAGCTAATCGGGCCGTTTAATTTATTGCATTTGGGGCTGGATGAAGGACATTGTGTACCAGGTAAAGGTACAAACACGTGAAGCGTTGCTTGAACGTATTCTGGACGCGGCGATGACAATAAGGAACAAACGAGTGGAACTGCGAAATGCTACGAGCGCGGTTCATACGCGTGCGACCCGTTGTGTTGACGTGCAGGGAGAATTTTTTGAAAATCATACGAAAATCCTGTCGTCTTCTAAAGCACTAAGTTTAAAGGAAACAGATTGATAGAAGGGTGTGATATGCAACCATTGGTATGTTTACAGAATGGGATGCTGAAAATAATGTAATTTTGTAACAAAATCGATGAAAATGTTGCACAATGCAAAATTAAGAATGTTGTATTTTAGCGTCCTGTTGCACTGATTTTCTTCCATGATATGTATACAGTGGCCGTCTTGTAGTGCACTCAGTTTCACCTGTTACTTCACGACATGTTTCGGCAACATAGTGCCATCATCAGGTGCCCTAATTACGCTAATCTATTGCATTGCTTGTAAATTCATTATAGTTGACAAATACGAACTTTTTAAATATTTTTATAAAGGCACGAAATGCAATAGATTAGCGTAATTAGGGCACCTGATGATGGCACTATGTTGCCGAAACATGTCGTGAAGTAACAGGTGAAACTGAGTGCACTACAAGACGGCCACTGTATACATATCATGGATGAAATTTAAGAAATTGAAAAAAAAATGGTTTAAAATGCTTCTTTCCTAAAACATTAACGGGTTAAAAAGTGTTTGTATTGTATTTCTAATTTGTTTTGACTCAAATTCGAAGAAGAAAATATTTTTCACCAATTTTCAAATTACTGTATCTCTTTAATTATTAGTTCGATACCATTAGTGTATTGACAGTTTTGTTCCTAATTACCTCAGGAATGCCCCCCCTAAGTGGGGGTAAAACTTCATGAATTACCCTGTATAATTGAACAAGAGAATGCAAGTTGTTTTGAAACTAAGACTCTCAGTGTACGAGGCATGTCTGCCATATTTTAAATAATGTCCTATTCTGAAGATGTTGTTGTCATCATGTTTTAGGCGAACATAACTGTTCGATTTATTTTCCTTTTAAATCAAGTAGTGTTTGGTATGGTTCCCCCGTGTTTCTTAGACAAGAGACAGTGAAAAGTTTTAAGGTGTTACAGACTTGTGAAGGAAATTTTTTTAATACTGAATTGAAATGACCAAGAAAGTCTTGTGTGTTTCTGGAACGAATAATTGTTACAACTTAATTTATTCTGTATTCTTGTATAATTACACAACTGCACTAATGTGATTTTGTACGTTTTCATATTTTCTGCCTTGTCAATTGCAACTTAATGTGACGACGAGGGAACCAGCTGATCTAGCGGCACAACTCTGGGATTTTGTTGGGAAAGTTCTGGGTTCGAATGTGAGCCAGAACACTGTCAGTGCTGAGGTGTTTCAAGACTTCCTTCTACCACTTCCTTTCCAATATTTTCCAGTTTGATGTTTCTCTGTCCTCGTAATATTCGACGCTATAATCTAGATGAATTAGCCACAAACCACGTGACTGCTGTAGCGCCTGGAGTAATGCTAAGAGAAAATCCAAACTGAGACGCGCGGGAATTTACTCCAACAATATCGGGATTTGTTTGTGCTTGGAATGAGGAGGTGCAAGTGGTTTGAGTGACCCCGAACATCACACACAGTGCACGCTGACATCTCCCATTTGAGTACGTATTGTAGGATCACTGGGAGCTGAAATAAATGATCAAGTTTTCGTGTGCTCGGTTCATTAAGCATTCTGCTATGAAGGC
>NW_019735587.1:369681-387219 GCF_002891405.2 Cryptotermes secundus | reverse complement strand
TCAACTGGGTCCACTCGGCACGGCTGCCACTGATTGGCCTATTGTAGCCTGCCCCGGGTGATTATGATGATGGAGAGTTTGATGTAATGAAGATTGGCAGGGGAAACCAAAGTACTCGGAGAAACCCCGTCCCAGCACCACTTTGTCCACCACAAATCCCAACTATCCAGACCTGGGTTAGAACCGGGGCCGCAGTGGTGGAAAGTCAGCCACTAACCGCATGAGCTATGGGGGGGGTCTTTACTTACTTACTTACTTACTTACTTAATTACTTAATTACTTACTTACTTACTTACTTACTAATGGAGTTGAGCCCTTCATGAGAAGCCGCCAGTTGTGCAGCTATTCAAGAACTTCTCAGCAATTTATGGAACCCGGAAGTTCATTGCAGTTTCACAAGAGCCCTCCACTGGTTCCTATCCTGAGCCAGATCAATACAATCCATAACATCACATCCTATCTATCCTATCCTATAAGATCAATTTTAATACTGCCCATCCACCTACGCTTTGGTCTTCCCAGTGGTCTCTTCCCTTCTGGATTTCCCACCAGTATCCTATATGTATTCCTCGCCTCCCCATTCGTGCAACATGCTCTGCCCACCTTATCTTCCTTTACCTGATCAGTCTAATTATGCTTGGAGAAGAGTACAAATTATGCAGCTCCTCATTATGCAGTTCTCTCCAACCCGTCACTGCATCTCTCATGTTGTGGATGGAGACGCCCTCCGGGTACGGTGGGTAGCTGCGAATATACTGAACAACCTGTTGCGGACAGCGGACAAGGGGTGGTCCTCCTGCTCGGGTGTTGGGCGTGGGACTAACAACTCTACACCGTAAGAAATAATCCGGTTACGAAAATGAAAATCGCGTCAATAGTCACTAATACACATGACAATATCCTTATAGTACATACCGAGAAAGCGAAACGTGTTTCGTCAGGGTACAAATTCCTTGGAAGCACTATCCATAATAACGTAAACTTTCTTAGACTTCTTCTCTTACAACACACAGAAATAAATACAACGCAAGCTGACAAATATATCTCACAATTTTTTTAATTCTGCGTAATTTCCCTCTAAAATGAAGCCTGGCGCTATACCACCCATTTGGTTTGTGAGGTACAGTGTCCAGTGGTTTCATGGCAGAAAGATTGGAATGGATTTGGAAGGAAGTTGTCGTGGCGTAATTGCGGTACTTCATCGGCATTTTGATAGGGAGGCTGAGGATAACCACAGAACACCTCATTCATGATAGGCAGTGCCCTTATTGCGATGCGAATCAAGAACCTCCCGCACACAAATGAAGGCAGGTTCCTGCTGAATCAGCTGGTTCTTTCGTAGTCACGTTAAGCGGTAAATAGACTGAGAGTGTAGTAGGTAGAGAAAGGTGTAAGCTCCATGTTGCTATATAGACAGGGAGACAAACAGAAATTGCAACAAAGTTTCCGTCTTTCAACACACGTGATTTTATTGCTAATTACAACTCAGTGCAAAACAAATTCTCCGAGAATTCTTTCGTCCCTAATAATTCGTTTCATTTTCATGCTCAACACACGAAACCCCGGAGAAACAGCATTCTAATTTAAAAAGAAAATGTAATGAAAACAAGTGTTTGCATAAAATATGTGGGCATTAGACACTTCTGTACGGTACGCTATTTGAAACACAGTACACCTGCATCACAGAGCGAGTGCCCCGGTTTCAGGACAAGACGCATTCTGATTGGTCGCGAAGCCTGGCTGTTGCAGCAGTCGTCACAGTTGAATTAGTTTACATAATTATTGGACATCGACACGAATTATCAAAGGATTCTCCTGAGAAAAAGATAATTATATCAATATTTAAAATTTTATTTTCTTTAACAAAAGTGCGTAGCGATCGTGTTACTTGTAACGCAAGGAAGTACTCAACAGTTCCTCTAGGAGAGGGTGGGCCTTGGTGCCCCAAGTCAAATGATTCCAGATCTTACAAAAGTTATTCATATTGTATTGTCCTTATTATTATGTGTATGAAATCAAAATTCTCAAGGTCCCGCCAGTAAAATTACTGAGCTGGCTCCTGATGTCATACGGATATAAGCTAAAACGTGTTCACGAGTATCACACATGGGGTGTAATTACAAAAAGAGTAACCGGAAATGAAGAGCGCGAGGAATGTTTTAAATATCTGCAGACAACTTCAGGCAGCTCCTCCACTGACACCTGCCCTGTGTTCTCTCGGTATATCAGTGAAAGTTTGTTACATTTTAATAATATCACCACTTGAGCATGGGTGACGCCAGGCCAAGCTTAGTCAAATTGGGACACTTCAGCATTACCAATGCCCAAGTACCCGCAACAGTCACGTTTCTAAATCCACCTGCCCCTACTATTGTTGCGCTGCTTGGTCCATGCCCACAATGCTCAGTACGTTCAGAATGACGTAGAGATGCAGGATAGAGCTGAAATCAAATGGTCCCCACTTATGTCTTAATCTGAACTTCTTCAGGTCTCGGACGTGTGCTAATCCCGGCGAATGTTTCTGTATATACGAACTATGTGACTCTAACTGTGAGACCATTAAGAACGGTACAGTAATTAATTAAGTCACGTGTGTTCGTGTGCCAACCATTCCGCATTTGTAGGTTTGTGAGAGTTGTACCCAAACGTCTAATAACATAACTAAACCTAATTAAGGTACAACAACACCCAAAATTTGAGAGTGAAGCCACATATCTCAGTTCGCCCAGTCTGAAATGTCCTCGGAAAAGAAACGGAACAGCTGTCATATATTTGGGCATACCTGAACCAGTCATATTGCGTCTGAAATGCTTCCGGCAAATGCCGCTGCTGAAGGAATACAAACGTGTATTGTAAAGGCGCATTCACATTACTCGTGCTCGTGTGACTCGCTATGCTTGCGAGTATTGTGGATGATATGACAAGTTACGAGACAAGAAAATTTTAAATGTTTAATTTAAAAACTATAGCCAGGAAATTAAAGTACGACTAAAGCCTATACACACTACGAGTAAATTTACGGATCCTCACGCGCCGAACCCTGGCGAGCAACTGAAGTAGTGTGGACGAAGATTTACGAGCACAAGTAAAAGCCAGACGAGTCTCTCGACGAGTACAAGCCTGGCGAGCACGATCACGAGTAATTTGGACTCTCCTTAAGGTTCCCTACTACAGATCGATTGGAGGGAACCAAATTGATTTCTGAATTTCTGGCAAACCCGAAAGTAGAGCTGCATAGCTCTTAGCAGAAATTGCTGTTCCTGCAATGTTCAGGGAAAGCAGGTTCCCCAACTTCAGCAAGTGCTCTACGCACCCATTATCCCCAGTAATTATCTTCAGGTGAAGGCAGTATTTTCACAGCTGGATAATAATTTTTGTAGTGCAGCCAGTGTGGGAGCAAAATTCTTCGAGATGTGTCAAAATTTGGAATCTTCCCACAAGAAGCTGCAAGCACCTGGGACGTTATAGTGGGGGCAGAATTAGAGTTTTAATGTTTGGGATGGCACACAGCTACTTAATTAAGAGTCCGTGCACGAAACAAGGTTTCGTGACACCTATATCGCATTTAGATATTCGAGGCAGAAGTACAGCTTTCATCATGTCTCCGCAGACGCCCTCATGAACTAGTCTGTCAAAAAATCTCTTGATCAGTGGGCGAGGATCGTGGTGGTGATAATGTACGATGAGTTTCATGAATTCGTGGGCCGCACAATAAATAATGACCTCTGATACTATGGGCACGGTTAGGGAGACGAGGTGTGCGCGCACCAGGACACACTCATCCTCCACAGACTTGACCTCTTGGTGCCACCTTCTCCGGCTCGTAACGGCAGCTGAGCGTAGTCTGTGTGTCCACTTGTCCTCCGCTCCCCGCGCCATCTGGCAGTCTTTCTGATACGCCATGTCTTGTAGATGTGGGGCGTCTTTTCTTCTGTTCATGACGCCTTCTGGAACAGACAAATAATTAGTTAGTGTTTTTCCTGCTCTTGGTGAACCAGTTGCTGAGAACACAATTTGAGTGGAATCAACTTGTCCTGCAACTTTTCCAAAATTATCATCTCTTTCCACGAACATAAGATGGAGTTGCATGGTGGAAAGCCATTAAAATTGCTTGAATATTATCTAAATTTTTGGGCACACGCCATACGTCAGGGGGCATTACTGGGGGAAAAGTGCTGTACTGTTCGGCCTCTGCCTTCCGGCACTTCGTCTTTGGTGAGGTCGTGCAGAACACAGAAGTTCCTTCAGCCTTAAATCTATACTGAGAGGTCGTCAGGAACGTCTGTATGAGTACACTACACAGACTGTATAGGAGAGTTACTTCACCTCGATGCTGGCTGTACTTTCATGGAAAGGGAGTATATATTTGCTTCTCTTTAAGAACTGGACAGAAGTGAGCAGAGAAATTGAGTGCCTTTGCATTAGAGGAGGATACATACGTGGGAGATAGGTTGAAGTGGCAAGTTTTGAAAAAAGTGTAAAGAGCTTGCGAGGTTTTCATTTCTTGAGAATGTAACCGTTTTCAATGCATGGAAGACCTAAGGAACAAAGCAGCTTAGCGTTAACAAGTTCGCAGCATTGTCAGGATTTAGAGACTGGCCACGGGGTTTGGACTGGTAATTGCATTTACTGAGGGTTTGTGATTCGTAACGACCAGTAATCATAGGGCTCATAGAATAGGAACCAGTGACGGGCTCTTGTGTACACGGTAATGAAGCTTCGGAATTTATAAAAATATTCGGAAATTCTTGAGTAGCTGCACAACTGGCGGACTCTCAAGAATGACTCACCTCCATGAACTTAGTTAAGTCTTCTAGAGTGCATTCTGTTGTGTTAACGTGTATTTCTTTCTTGATTTTCCGTGTCAACATAACAACTATCGTCTGTCATCGTTGTGTTGAAACGGAAGAACAAGAAAGAAACATTAGTTAGTTTGGGCCAAATGGTTGACAATCACAGCGCCTCTTACTAAAATACAAATATTTGAGTCGATTAGTGCACGGCAGGGAGAAGTAAGTTGTTTCGAAAGCAGCAGAATCTCGGTTTCACTGCCAAACAATAGTTTGCTGCACTTTCGTGATAGGCCGAGGGGCTGCATTAGTCAGAGTGGATCACTTTGATGCTCGGAACGGCGTGAAACAGAGTGAGACGTCACAGTAAATGGGAAAGGTAGACTTCTCTGTCATAGCTCTGTCAACAGCACATCACCCTCAAAGTGAAGGACACGCGAATGTGGTCACGTTTTGTAGAGCAGCTTTCAGTCTCTTGAGCTGCTGTGTATAGCGAACATTGAACTGCCAACGCAGAGGGGAAAGTCAAAATTCAACCGTGTTTGTAAATCCATCTGTTGTTTTAAATTACATCAGCTAATTAAAATAATATTATCTGAGTGATTAAACTGTCACTCAGAGCTCTATTGACAATATTTACGTAATGAATTTACCAGTACTGTCATGAGTAGTAACTACTATACTTTGTAGCTCCTACCTCTAATCCCTCCAGTGCAATCCACAAGCGTCCCAACTCAGAGCTGACGGCCGACTGATTGATCTGCAATGCGGTATGATCACAGCATATGCACCATGTCCAAAGTACAACAGAGATGTCCCTCTTTACATAATTTTCAGTTTAAAATTTTGGAACTTTTGACGAATATAACGGCACAGCAAATTTTCACTACTTTTTACGAAATGTACAGTTCATCAAGTGGGGGTGCCTATCACGAAAACGTTACACGAAGCAATGTATAAAAAACACAGTTTTCCACTGTTACCCGCTCTCCTGCATGGCTTATGAAATCACACACCACTTAACACACAGTTTTGAATGATGACATTGAAATGGAAGTCAAAATGCACTCAAATATAAATAAGCATTCCCTCACATAAGGGAACACAAGGCATATAAAATTCAAGAAAAGGTAACAGACGTAAACAATACTCGCTTATCCCCTCATTACCACTTTGTTTGTATATTAGCATTCACTAACGCAATGTGATGTAAGGCGTTAAAATGTTCACCTGTGTGCGCTCGGCAAACAGAGTCACGTGCATACAAACGATGTCAACGCACATGAGAACGAAGTTTTGAAATTAGTTTTCACACAGAGGTTCTACATCTTGACACAAAATTTCATGACGTCACTTCTGTGTACTGCATTTTGTCACAAAACGTTATCTTCAATTTACAACTTAGATGAAATTTTAATTTCGGTTAAATAGCGACTGCTTCACACCGCGCATTAAGAAGTCATTCACATACCTCGCAAGCAAGAAGGTGACGAAGGGACACTCTGGCTGTTTTATACGAATTCTGTCTGCATTTTTATGATCAGGGAAACAATTTTGTTATGAAACACAACTTGTATATTACGGCTTATCGAAAAAATATTTGCTACCCTCCCATATTTGTGAAACAGTTGAACGCACCCGCCTTCAATTTGAAATTTATCTAAAGGGGGAAATTTCTGTTCTACTTTCGACATGGTGCATATGCTGTGATCATACCGCATTGCAGATCAATCAGTCGGCCGTCAGCTCTGAGTTGTGACGCTTGTGGATTGCTCTGGGGGGACCGGAGGTAGGAGCTTCGTAGCATATTTGTTAAGGTTTGTGAAAGTAATTCTATTTGGAAAATATTTTTAGTAGAGATCTGAGTGAAAATTTGAATGCTTAGAAAATATCAACATAATTAGCTGATGTAATTTAATACAAAAGATGGATTTACAAACACGGTTGAATTTCGACTTTCCCCTCCGCGTTGGCAGTTCAATGTTCGCTATACACAGCAGCTCAAGAGACCGAAAGCTGCTCTACAAAACGTGACCACATTCGCGTGTCCTTCATTTTGAGGGTGATGTGCCGTTGACAGACCAGTCTACCCAGTCTATCCTGTCCAGTTACTCTGACGTCACTCCGGTTCATGACGTTCAGAGCATTAATGCGAAGCAATCTAATTTCACTAAACGCATTTCGGAGAGTGTAACAAAATTAGTGTCACGCTGATGAGACGTCGAGACTTCTTACGTATTTCGAAACGTCATAACGCTCCATGCTGTGCAGTAATCGATCCCAGTATTTGTATTTGTGATTCTGAAAGTTCTGGGCCCAACAAACTTCATGGTGCTGAGCCCTTCTTGAGAAGCCGCGAGTTGTGCAGCTGCTCAAGAACTTCCCAACATTTTATACAGCTCGAAGGTTCATTAAACTGTTCACGAGATCCCTCCATTGGTTTCTACCCTGAGCCAAATCAATTCAGTCCAAACAACCTAAACCTATCTGAGATCCATTTTAATATTATCGGCTACCTAAATGTTTGATTTTACTGTTTTTGTCTCTCATTTCGGCATTCTCACCAATATATCTAAACCAGACGCTCTTGGAAGAACTAACTATCTGCTTTCCTTTGATACGACTCAGACCGCATAGAAAACGACGCGTCCAGATGTTCTTCTGTTGTTGAGCGTTCATTGGTTGCCGTGGTAGCATTTCTACTGAGCCATAAGAACATACGCACAGCTTGATGGCAGCGATTTCTGAATTGCGCCGTTGAGATTTGTTCCGGTGCTATTAAACACACGCATATATATATAATATACAATTTATGAGGGAAATATTGTAAAATATTCTGATAGAGTTTGGGATATCCATGAAACTATTTAGGTTGATTGAAATGTGTTTAAACGAAACGTACAGTAAATTCAGTGTAGGTAAACATTTGTCTGAGAAATTTCCTATCCAGAATGGTCTAAAACAAGGAGATGATTTATTGCCACTCCTTTTAAATTTTGCTTTAAAATGTTCCATTAGGTAGGTCCAGGGAAACCAGGTGGGACTGAAATTAAATGGGACAAATCAGCTGTTGGTCTATGCTGATGATGTGAATCTACTGGGTGATAATGTAGATACCAGAAGTAAACACAGAGAAAACTAAGTATATGTTGCTGTCACGTCACGAAAATGCAGGGCAAAATCATGACATAAAGATGGCTAACAGATGTTTTGAAAACGTGGCACAGTTCAGATATTTGGGAACGGCGATAACAAATCGAAACGTGATTCATGAGGAAATTAAGAGAAATTTGAACTTGGGCAATGCCTGTTACCATTCAGTCCAGAAACTTTTGTCTTCTCGTCTGCTGTCCAAAAACATAAAAATTAGAATATACAAAACTATAATTTTGCCTGTGGTTCTGTATGGGTGTGAATCTTGGTCTCTGACACTGGCGGTGTCTGAGAACAGGGCGCTGAGGAGAATATTTGGCCCGAAGAGAGATGAAGTGAGAGGAGGTTGGAGAAAAACTGCATAATGAGGAGCTCTATAACTTGTTCTCTTCGCCAAAATTAATCAGAATGATAAAGTTAAAAACGATGATATGGGCGGGGCATATAGCACGAATGACAAGATGAATGCATGTAGGATTTGGTGGAAAGCCACAAAGAAATAGACCACTAGGAAGACCAAGACTTAGGTAGGTGCATAATATTAAAATGGATGTTAGAGAGAAAGGATGTGATGGTATGGACTGGATCGATCTGGCTCAGGACAGGGACCAGTAGAGTGCCCTAGTGAAAACGGTAATGAACTTTCGGGTCCCATACAGAACTGGGAAGTTGTAGAGTAGCTGTACAACTGGCAGCTTCTCAAGAACTCAGCTCCATGAGTGAGATAGTTTCAGTTGGTGCGCCCGACGGAAAGCAGGAGCGATATATTCAACATTATCTCTGGGCGTAGGAACGTAAGCCGTATGTACTGTTATGCAGGAAGTCTACAGTTCAGGTGCAGTGAAAGTGTTTTAATAAATATCTGGCTATCAGAGGTCCAGTAAGATACGCTTCGTGCTGCATATTTTGTGATTTATTTATTATTCGTCAGTTCCGAGTCTACTCAGGAGAGATTCAGTTGAAAAGAAGCAGTTAATGGTAAAGCCTCTTGAAAGAAGCGGCCATGTCATAGCACCATGTATGAATGTTACTTTCCTGGTTAGGAGCGAAAAATAACATGAAAATTAATAGTCGAAACACGTAGCCTGTTTGTGGGGATACAACCACACACGATCAACTAAAAGGTCCTTTACTTTTTCTTTGAGGGAGAAAACGCTGTTACTAAAACACCGATCGCATTTATTCTATTGCTGTAGATTAGAAAACTGTAATTACATGTCACATATTCCCCATCTTGAAATGTGCCATTTTATTCAATGAATATTTCGAGAAACTCTCACTAAATACTTATCTGTTTCAGAAAGAGTCATGGGCAAGAGAAAGTATCCGGTACGTCTGGAGGAACTGGCGTTTATAGAAGTCTGCCAGATGGTGCGAGAAGCAGGAGTCAACTGGACCCGCAGACTACGCTCAGCAGCTGTTACGAGTCAGAGTAGCTGGCTCCAAGAGATCGAGTCTGTGGAGGAAGAGTGTGTCCTGGTGCGCACACACCTCGCCTCCCTTCCCGTGCCCTTAGTATCAGAGGTCATTATTCATAATGCTGTCAAAAAATTCATAAAACTCGTCGAACATTATCACTACCACGATCCTCGCCCTCTGATCAGCAGAGTTTTTGACAGACAAGTTCATGAGGGCGTCTGCGGAAACATGATGAAAGCTGTACTTCTGCCTTGCATATCTACATGCGATGTAGGTGTCACGAAATCTTGTTTCGTGCAAGGACTCTTAATGAAGTTGCTGTATGCCATACCAAATATTAAAACATTGATTCTGCCACCACTAACACGCCCCAGGTGCTTGCAGCTGCTTGTGGAAAGATTTCAAATTTTGACACATCTCGAAAACTTTTACTTCCCCAAGGGCTGCACTACAGAAATCATTATCCAGCTGTCAGAATATTGCCCTCACATGAAGAAAATTTCTGTCCAGAGTTCGACACGCGTGGATGATGGGAGCGTAGAGCACTTGCTGAAGATGAGAAACCTGCTTTCCCTGAACATTGCAGGAACAGCAATTTCTGATAACAGCTATGCAGCTCTACTTTCGGGTTTGCCAGAAATACGGGATGTTATTTGGTTCGGTCAAATTGAACCTGTATTAGGGAACCTTACAGCATGTCTTCCTTCAGTAGTGGCATTTCTTGGAGTTATTTCAAATGCAAAATTATTTGTTCAGAAATGCCCAAATATAACGCACATGTTCCTATATTACCCTTCCAAGGACATTTCTCATTTGGGTCAATTCAAAAATGTCGTTTCAATTTCGATTCGGAATTGCAGCTATACCGAAATTAGGTTTAGTGATGTGATTAAACGTTTAGGTAGAGGTGTGGAATATTTAGGAACACACAGAGTTGACAACATAATCTTGGATGACGTAATTAATTATTGTACAGGTCTTCGTTCGCTTTCGATTAATTTTTCTGAAGTGACAAGTACAGAAATGTTCCACCCTGAATTGCCACACTTCCAAAACCTTGAAAAATTAGAAATAAAGGTTAACTGGGGAGCATTTTCTTTCTGCTCTGTCCTGCACCTGTACGTAAACCTGAAGGTAGTACATTTTGTCGGCATGGAACAGATAACTAATACGGTCATCAGGCAAATCGTGGCGGCTGGAGGATTCAGAAATCTGACTGATTTTGTAGTTCAGTATTGCGGATATGTGACCATGGAGACGGCATTGTTTCTGATGCAGAAGTGCCCCAATTTGACCAAAATTGGGAACATTGGCAGTTGGTCTCATGTCACCGAAGATCAAGTGGTGACGTTTTTAAATACTGTGAGGCATAACAATGTTTGTCTCACTTTAGATACCTGAGTGCAATTATTTCTCGATTAAAATGATCTAGGAAAGTTAGAATTGCAAGATTCTATTGATGTGGAAATATACAGCACAATTTCCTTCCAGTCACTCTCTTTCAAGTGCACAGCTCATATCTACACAGGGATGCTTTTTAACATGAGCAAAACTGCGAATTTTACTAATGGAGTCCTCGGCAATTCGATGTCGCGTATTAGATTCTGTAATGGTTTCATTAGCGTGAAATGACGAGGATTTGACGTGACTGGGACAGTATTTTATTAGAATTAATTCCTTGTTCAACATTTCTCAGTTCATGCTTACTGCATTAATTTAGAAGTAATTAATTCGTTACACTCTTGTGTTAGGCAAAATCACCACACCTTACATACAATTTTGGTTGTTTTTCCTTAATATCGTATGATAATAGCTTGAGCAATTCTTATCGATGCCCGAGAACTATGTGACTATTTTAAACTCAATTTAGAGGCTTTCTCCACTGCTGTAACAACCTGACTGGGGAGGTACCTAAGCAGTGAGAATAACATGACATTTTATAACATTTCAAAGTATAAACACTACACTTCTAGTGAAGAACATATTTAGGTGTATTTTATGTTAATGAAATTAAATATAATGGTTGCATTATTGACGATGTACATATAAGTGAACAAGAGAATGCAAGTTGTTTTGAAACTAAGACTCTCAGTGCATGAGGCATGTCTGCCATATTTTAAATAATGTCCTATTCTGAAGATGTTAATGTCATCATGTTTTAGGCCAACATAACTGTTCCATTTATTTTCCTTTTAAATCAAGTAGTGTTTTGATATGGTTTCGCGTTTCTTAAACAAGAGACAATGACAAGTTTTAAGGTGTTACAGACTTGTGAAGGAAATTTTTTTAATACTGAATTGAAATTACCAAGAAACTCTTGTGTGTTTCTGGAACGAATAATTGTTACAACTTATTTTATTCTGTATTCTTGTATAATTACACAACTGCAATAATGTGATTTTGTATGTTTTCATATTCCCTACCTTGTCAATTGCAACTTAATGTGACGACGAGGGAACCAGCTGATCTAGCGGCACAACTCTGGGATTTTGTTGGGAAAGTTCTGGGTTCGAATGTGAGCCAGAACACTCTCAGTGCTAAGAGAAAATCCAAACTGAGACGCGCGGGAATTTACTCCAACAATATCGGGATTTGTTTGTGTTTGGAATGAGGAGGTGCAAGCGGTTTGAGTGACCCCGAACATCACACACAGTGCACGCTGACATCTCCCATTTGAGTACGTATTGTAGGATCACTGGGAGCTGAAATAAAAGATAAAGTTTTCGTGTGCTCGGTTCATTAAGCATTCTGCTATGAAGGCGTATGGGGGAGTGGAGACATAGCTCGGAAGTGAAGTTCAAAAGGGAACATTTGGAACTCTGACAGAGGAAATGACAAGACAGTGGAGAATATTTCACACTGAAGAGCGTTACAACTTCTGATCTTCAGTCAATGTCGTTAGAATGATCAAGCGAAAGACTGTGCCATGGGCCCTACATGTAGCACGAAAATAATACGTAACAAATTGTGAGTGGGAGGCGCATAGAGGAAGAGAGTACTTGAGATGCATAACAGTAAGTCTGGAGGCAGTATTTAATTGGTTGCTGAAACAGGCAGAACGTGAGAATTTGCTCACAGTTCTGGTACTTCCGGAATTCGAATCCTTGTGAACACAAACACGACGAACTTCCGGATCAGTTGAGAGGAATTCAGATGCCGGAGGTAGACTTAATGCCACTGAGTTAGTTTGAAATTATGAAAAGCTATGGAGCGGCCTTTACTTACTAAATTACTTACTAATGGAGCTGAGCCCTTCGTGAGAAGCCGCCAGTTGTGCAGCTACTCAAGGAATATATGGAACCCTAAAGTTCATTGCAGTCTTCACAAGAGCCCTCCACTGGTTCCAATACTGAGCCAGATCAATACAATCCATAACATCACATCCTATCTATATAAGATCCGTTTTAATACTGCCCATCCACCTACGCTTTGGTCTTCCCAGTGGTCTCTTTCCTTCTGGATTTCCCACCACTGTCCTGTATGCATTCCTCCTCTCCCCATTCGTGCAACATGATCTGCCCACCTTATCTTCCTTTACCTGATCACTCTAATTATGCTTGGAGAAAGGTACAAATTATGAAGCTCCTCATTATGCAGAGCTCTCCAACTCGTCACTGCATCTCTCAGGTTGTGGATGGAGACGACCTCCAGGTACGGTGGGTAGCTGGGAATATACTGAACAACCTGTCGCGGACAGCGGACAAGGGGTGGTCCTCCTGCTTGGGTGTTGGGCGTGGGACTAACAACTCTTCACCGTAAGAAATAATCCGGTTACGAAAATGAAAACCGCGTCTATAGTCATTAATACACATGACAATATCCTTATAGTACATACCGAGAAAGCGAAACGTGTTTCGTCAGGGTACAAATTGCTTGGAAGCACTATCCATGATAACGTAAACATTCTTAACTTCCTCTCTTCCAAGACACAGAAATAAATACAACGCATCCCGACAAATATATCTCACAATTTTTTTAATTCTGCGTAATTTCCCTCTAAAATGAAGCCTGGCGCTATGGCACCCATTTTGTTTGTGAGGTACAGTGTCCAGTGGTTTGATGACAGAAAGATTGGAATGGATTTGGAAGGAAGTTGTCGTGGCGTAATTGCGGTACTTCATCGGCATTTTGATAGGGAGGCTGAGGATAACCACAGAACACCTCATTCATGATAGGCAGTGCCCTTATTGCGATGCGAATCAAGAACCTCCCGCACACAAATGAAGGCAGGTTCCTGCTGAATCAGCTGGTTCTTTCGTAGTCACGTTAAGCGGTAAATAGACTGAGAGTGTAGTAGGTAGAGAAAGGTGTAAGCTCCATGTTGCTATATAGACAGGGAGACAAACAGAAATTGCAACAAAGTTTCCGTCTTTCAACACACGTGATTTTATTGCTAATTACAACTCAGTGCAAAACAAATTCTCCGAGAATTCTTTGGTCCCTAATAACAGGTTTCAATCTCATCCTCAACACACGAAACCCCGGAGAAACAGCTTCATAATTTAGAAAGGAAATGTAATAAAAACAAGTGTTTGCATAAAATATGTGGGCACTAGACTCTTCTGTACGGTACGCTATTTAAAACACAGTACACCTGCATCACAGAGCGAGTGCCCCGGTTTCAGGACAAGACGCATTCTGATTGGTCGCGAAGCCTGGCTGTTGCAGCAGTCGTCACAGTTGAATTAGTTTACATAATTATTGGACATCTACACGAATTATCAAAGGATTCTCCTGAGGAAAAGTTAATTATATCAATATTTAAAATATTATTTTCGTTAACGAAAGTGCGTAGCGATCGTGTTACTTGTAACGTAAGGAAGTACTTAACAGTTCCTCTAGGAGAGGGTGGGCCTTGGTGCCCCAAGTCAAATGATTCCAGATCTTACAAAAGTTATTCATATTGTATTGTCCTTATTATTATGTGTATGAAATCAAAATTCTCAAGGTCCCGCCAGTAAAATTACTGAGCTGTCTCCTGATGTCATACGGTTATAAGCTAAAACGTGTTCACGAGTATCACACATGCAGTGTAATTACAAAAAAGAGTAACCGGAAATGAAGAGCGCGAGGAATGTTTTAAATATCTGCAGACAACTTCAGGCAGCTCCTCCACTGACACCTGCCCTGTGTTCTCTCGGTATATCAGTGAAAGTTTGTTACATTTTAATAATATCACCACTTGAGCGTGGGTGACGCCAGGCCAAGCTTAGTCAAATTGGGACACTTCAGCATTACCAATGCCCAAGTACCCGCAACAGTCACGTTTCTAAATCCACCTGCCCCTACTATTGTTGCGCTGCTTGGTCCATGCCCACAATGCTCAGTACGTTCAGAATGACGTAGAGATGCAGGATAGAGCTGAAATCAAATGGTCCCCACTTATGTCTTAATCTGAACTTCTTCAGGTCTCGGACGTGTGCTAATTCGGGCGAGTGTTTCTGTATATACGTACTATGTGACTCTAACTGTGAGAGCATTAAGAACTGTACAGTAATTAATTAAGTCACGTGTGTTCATGTGCCAACCATTCCGCATTTGTAGGTTTGTGAGAGTTGTACCCAAACGTCTAATGACATAACTGAACAAAATTAAGGTACAGGAACACCCCAAAATTGAGAGTGAAGCCACTTATCTCAGTTCGCCCAGTCTGAAATGTCCTCGGCAAAGAAACGGAACAGCTGTCATATATTTGGGCATTCCTGTACCAGTCATATTGCGTCTGAAATGCTTCCGGCAAATGCCGCTGCTGAAGGAATACAAACGTGTATTGTAAAGGCGCATTCACATTACTCGTGCTCGTGTGACTCGCTATGCTTGCGAGTATTGTGGACGATATGACAAGTTACGAGACAAGGAATTTTTAAATGTTTAATTTAAAAACTATAGCCAGGAAATTAAAGTACGACTAAAGCCTATACACACTACGAGTAAATATACGGATCCTCACGCGCCGAAGCCTGGCGAGCAAACGAAATAGTGTGGACGAAGATTTACGAGCACAAGTAAAAGCCAGACGAGTCTCTCGACGAGTACAAGCCTGGCGAGCACGATCAAGAGTAATGTGGACGCTCCTTAAGGTTCCCTACTACAGATCGATTGGAGGGAACCAAATTAATTTCTGAATTTCTGGCAAACCCGAAAGTAGACCTGCATAGCTCTTAGCAGACACTGCTGTTCCTGCAATGTTCAGGGAAAGCAGGTTCCCCAACTTCAGCAAGTGCTCTACGCACCCATTATCCCCAGTAATTATCTTCAGGTGAAGGCAGTATTTTCACAGCTGGATAATAATTTTTGTAGTGCAGCCAGTGTGGGAGCAAAATTCTTCGAGATGTGTCAAAATTTGGTATCTTTCCACAAGAAGCTGCAATCACCTGGGACGTTGTAGTGGGGGCAGAATCAGAGTTTTAATGTTTGGGATGGCATACAGCTACTTAATTAAGAGTCCGTGCACGAAACAAGGTTTCGTGACACCTATATCGCATTTAGATATGCGAGGCAGAAGTACAGCTTTCATCATGCAGACGCCCTCATGAACTTGTCTGTCAAAAAATCTGCTGATCAGTGGGGGAGGATCCCGGTGGTGATAATGTTCGACGAGTTTTATGAATATTTTGATAGCATTATGAATAATGACCTCTGGTACTAAGGGCACGGGAAGGGAGGCGAGGTGTGCGCGCACCAGGACAGGCTCTTCCTCCACAGACTCGATCCCTTGGAGCCAGCTACTCCGGCCCATAACGGCAGCTGAATGTAGTCTGTGGGTCCAGTTGACTCCCGCTTCCCGCCCCATCAGGCAGAATTTTTGATACGCCATGTCTTGTAGACGTGGAGCGTCTGTTTTTCCTGCTCTTGGTGAACCAATTGCTCAGAACACAGTTTGAGTGACATCAACGTGTCCTGCAACTTTTCAAAAATTAGCATCTCTTTCCACGAACATAAGATGCAGTTGCATGGTGGAAAGCCATTAAAAATGCTTGAATATGATCTAATTTTAGGGCAAACGGCATACGTCCCGGGGCATTATCGGGGGTAAAGTGCTCTATTGTTCGGCCTCTGTCTTCCGGCACTTCGTCTTTGGTGAGGCCGCGCAGAGCAGAGAAGTTTCCTCCAGCCTAAAATCTGCACTGGGAAGTCGTCAGAAACGTCTGTATCAGTAAAATACACAGACTGTAGAGGCAGTCTGTATTTTTCCGTGTCAACAAAACAACTATCATCTGTCGTCGTTGTGTTGAAACGGAAGAACAAGAAAGAAATATTAGTTAGTTAGGGCCAAATGGTTCACAATGACAGCGCCTTTTACTAAAATACAAATATTTGAGTCGATTAGTGCACGGCAGGAAGCGGTAAGTTGTTTCGAAAGCAGCAGAATCTTGGTTTCACTGCCAAACACTAGTTTGCTGCACCTTCCGTGATAGGCCGAGGGGCTGCATCAGTCAGAGTGGATCACTTTGCTGCTCGGAACGGCGTGAAACAGAGTGAGACGTCACAGTAAGTGGGAAAGGTAGACTGGTCTGTCATTGCTCTGTCAACAGCACATAACCCTCAAATTGAAGGACACGCGAATGTGGTCACGTTTTGTAGAGCAGCTTTCGGTCTCTTGAGCTGCTGTATATAGCGAACATTAAACTGCCAACGCAGAGGGGAAAATCGAAATTCAACCGTGTTTGTAAATCCATCGTGAGTAGTAATAACTATACATTGTAGCTCCTACTTCCCATCCCTCCAGTGCAATCCACAAGCGCCATATTTGTGCAGCCGTTGAACGCACCCGCCTTCAATTTGAATTTTGTCTAAAGAGGGAAATTTCTGTTCTACTTTGGACATGGTGCATATGCTGTGATCATACCGCATTGCAGATCAATCAGTCGGCCGTCAGCTCTGAGTTGGGACGCTTGTGGATTGCACTGGAGCTATTAGAGGTAGGAGGTACAATTTATAGTGTGTACTCATGAAAGTACTGGTAAACTCATTACGTAAATATTTTCAATAGAACTCTGCGTGAGAGTTTAAGTACTCGGAAAATATTATTTTAATTAGCTGATGTAATTTAATACAACAGATGGATTTACAAACACGGTTGAATTTCGACTTTCCCTTCCGCGTTGGCAGTTCAATGTTCGCTATACACAGCAGCTCAAGAGACCGAAAGCTGCTCTACAAAACGTGACCACAT
>NW_019735587.1:299029-369451 GCF_002891405.2 Cryptotermes secundus | reverse complement strand
ATATATATATATATATAATGTACAGTTTATGAGGGAAGTATTGTACAATATTCTGATAGAGTTTGGGATACCCATGAAACTAGTTAGGTTGATTGAAATGTGTTTAAACGAAACGTGCAATAAATTCAGTGTAGGTAAACATTTGTCTGACAAATTTCCTATCCAGAATTATCTAAAACAAGGAGATGCTTTATCGCCACTCCTTTTCAACTTTGCCTTAGAATATGCAATTAGGAAGGTCCATGGAAGCCAGGTAGGACTGAAACTAAACGGGACACATCAGCTGTTAACCTATGCCATGATGTGAAGCTACTGGGTGATAATGTAGATAACATAAAGGAAAACACGGAATCTTTAATTGACGCAAGTAAAGAGGTTGGTCTAGAAATAAACAGAGAGAAAACTAAGTATATGTTGCTGTCTCGTCACCAAAATGCAGGGCAAAATCATGATATAAAGATAGGAAACAGATGTTTTGAAAAAGTTGCAGAGTTCAGATATTTGGGGACAACGATAACAAATCAAAACGTGATTCAGAAGGAAATTAAGAGGAGACTGAACTCGGGCAATGCTTGCTACCATTCAGTCCAGAACCATTTGTCTTCTTGTTCGCGGCTCCTACAGAGGGCTCAGTTCCATGAGTAAGTAAGTAAGCTGACTTGTTCCGGTTCTCACGGTCTCTTCGCTTTCTGATTTCTTATATATCTTTCTACCCTGAAGATGAAGGCGATACGTTCCTCCGAAACGTCGGTTAATTCCACATCTCAGAAGACATGAAAACCTCAAATCTTACAATTATTTGTCTATTTCAGAAAGAGTCATGGGTAAGAGAAACTATCCGGTACCTCTGGAGGAACTGGCATTTATGGAAGTCTGCCAGATGGTGCGAGGAGCAGGAGGCAACTGGACCCGCAGACTACGCTCAGCTGCTGATACGGGCCACAGTAGCTGGCTCCAAGAGGTCAAGTCTGTGGAGGAGGAGTGTGTCCTGGTGCGCGCACACCTCGCCACCCTTCCAGTGCCCTTAGTATCAGAGTACATTATTTTCTATGCGTTCCAGGAATTCATAAAACTTATCGAACATTATTACCACCATGATCCTCGCCCCCTGATCAGCAGAATTATTGACAGACAAGTTCATGAGAGCGTGTGCATAAACATGTTGAAAGCTGTAATTCTGCCTTGCATATCTAAATGCGATATAAGTGTCACTTACTCTAGTTTTGTGCAAGAACTCTTAATTAAATTCCTGTATGCCATCCCAAATATTAAAACATTGATTCTGCCCTCACTACAACGCCCCAGGCATGTGCAGCTCCTTGTGGAAAGAATTCAAATTTTGACACATCTCGAAAACTTTTCCTTCCACACGTGCTGCACTACAGAAACCATTATCCAGCTGTCAAAATATTGCCCTCACATGAAGAAAATTTCTGTCCAGGGTTCCAAACGCGTGGATGATGGGAGCGTAGAGCACTTGCTGAAGATGAGAAACCTGCTTTCCCTGAACATTGCAGAGACATCAATTTCTGGAAACAGATATGCAGCTCTACTTCCGGGTTTGCCAGAAATACGGGATGTAATTTGGTTCCGTCCAATTGAGCCTGTATTAGGGAACCTTACAGCATGTCTTCCTTCAGTAGTGGCATTTATTGGAGTTATTTCAGACGCAAAATTATTGGTTCAGAAATGCCCAAATATAACGCATTTGTTATTATATTCCCCTTCGCAGGACATTTCTGATCTCGGCGAACTCAAAAATGTCGTTTCAATTACGATTCAGAATTGCAGCTATACCGAAATTAGGTTTAGCGATGTGATTAGGCGTTCCGGTTCAACTCTTGAAAATTTAGTAACCGTCGATGTTGACAACATACATTTGGATGACGTAATTAATTATTGTACAGGTCTTCGTTCGCTTTGCATTAATTATTGTCACGTGACATGTACAGAAATGTTCCATCCTGAATTGCCACACTTCCAAAACCTCGAAAAATTAAAAATAATAGGTAACGGTGGGGAAATTACTTTCTGCTCTGTTCTGCACCTCTACGTAAACCTGACTGTATTACATTTTGTGGGAATGAAACATATAACTGATGCCGTCATCAGTCAAATTGTGAAGGCTGGTGGATTCAGAAATCTGACAGAATTTGTCATTGACCATTGCGGATACGTGACCGTCGAGACGGCATGGCTTCTGATGCAGAACTGCCCCAATTTGACTAAGATCGGAAAATTTAACAGTTGGCATGACATCAACAACCAAGAATTGGTGAGATTCTTGAATTTTGTGAGGAGAAACAATGTTTGTCTCACTTTACACCCCTGAGTGCAATTATTTCTTGACTAAAATAATATAGGAGACTTAAAAATGCAAGATATTATTGAAGGGGTTTGCATAATTTGGAAATGTACATCACCATTTCCGGCGTACGGATTGCGTTAAGTTTTAAGTAATGCATTCGTTACACTATTGTGTTAGGCGAAATGACCACACCTTACATACAATTTTGGTTGTTTTTCCTTAATATCGTATGATAATAGCTTGAGCAATTCTCATCGATGCCCAAGAACAATGTGACTATTTTAAATTCAATTTAGAGGCTTTCTCCATTGCTGTAACAACCTGACTGGGGAGGTACCTAAGCAGTGAGAATGAAATGACATTTTAAACATTTCAAACTGTAAACACTACACTTCTAGTGAAGAACATGTTTAGGCGTATTTTATTTTATTCATTTTAAATATTATGGTTGCATTATTGACGGTGTATATATAATTGAACAAGAGAATGCAAGTGGTTTTGAAACTAAGACTCTCAGTGCATGAGGAATGTCTGCCATATTTTAAATAATGTCCTATTCTGAAGATGTTAATGTCATCATGTTTTAGGCCAACATAACTGTTCGATTTATTTTCCTTTTAAATCAAGTAGTGTTTTGATATGGTTTCGCGTTTCTTAAACAAGAGACAATGACAAGTTTTAATGTGTTACAGACTTGTGAAGGAAATTTTTTTAATACTGAATTGAAATTACCAAGAAACTCTTGTGTGTTTCTGGAACGAATAATTGTTACAACATATTTTATTCTGTATTCTTGTATAATTACACAACTGCAATAATGTGATTTTGTATGTTTTCATATTCCCTACCTTGTCAATTGCAACTTAATGTGACGACGAGGGAACTAGCTGATCTAGCGGCACAACTCTGGGATTTTGTTGGGAAAGTTCTGGGTTCGAATGTGAGCCAGAACACTCTCAGTGCTGAGGTGTTTCAAGATTTCCTTCTACCACTTCCTTTCCAATCTTTTCCAGTTTGATGTTTCTCTGTCCTCGTAATATTCGACGCTATAATCTAGATGAAATTAGCCACAAACCACGTGACTGCTGTAGCGCCTGGCGTAATGCTAAGAGAAAATCCAAACTGAGACGCGCGGGAATTTACTCCAACAATATCGGGATTTGTTTGTGTTTGGAATGAGGAGGTGCAAGCGGTTTGAGTGACCCCGAACATCACACACAGTGCACGCTGACATCTCCCATTTGAGTACGTATTGTAGGATCACTGGGAGCTGAAATAAAAGATAAAGTTTTCGTGTGCTCGGTTCATTAAGCATTCTGCTATGAAGGCGTATGGGGGAGTGGAGACATAGCTCGGAAGTGAAGTTCAAAAGGGAACATTTGGAACTCTGACAGAGGAAATGACAAGACAATGGAGAATATTTGACACTGAAGAGCGTTACAACTTCTGATCTTCAGCCAATGTCGTTAGAATGATCAAGCGAAAGACTGTGCCATGGGCCCTACATGTAGCACGAAAGTAATATGTAAAAAATTTTGAGTGGGAGGCGCATACGGGAAGAGAGTACTTGAGATGCATAACAGTAAGTCTGAAGGCAGTATTTAAGTGGTTGCTGAAACAGGCAGAACGTGAGAATGTGCTCACAGTTCTGCTACTTCCGGAAGTCGAATCCTTGTAACCATAAACACGACGAACTTCCGGATCAGTCGAGAGGAAATCAGATGCAGGAGCTAGATTTTTTCCACTGAGTTAGTTTGAAATTATGAAAACCGTCTAAGCATTGCTTACTTTCACTTCAATTCACTTGGGGGGGGGNNNTCAACTGGGTCCACTCGGCACGGCGGCCACTGATTGGCCTATTGTAGCCTGCCCCGGGTGATTATGATGATGGAGAGTTTGATGTAATGAAGATTGGCAGGGGAAACCAAAGTACTCGGAGAAACCCCGTCCCAGCACCACTTTGTCCACCACAAATCCCAACTGACCAGACCTGGGGTAGAACCGGGGTCGCAGTGGGTGAAAGTCAGCGACTAACCGCTTGAGCTATGGCGCGGTCTTTACTTACTTACTTACTTACTTCCTTACTTACTTACTAATGGAGCTGAGCCCTTCGTGAGAAGACGCCAGTTGTGCAGCTACCCAAGAACTTCCCAGCAATTTATGGAACCCTAAAGTTCCTTGCAGTCTTCACAAGAGCCTTTCACTGGTTCCAACCCTGAGCCAGATCAATCCAATCCATAACATCCCATCCTATCTATATAAGATCCATTTTAATACTGCTCATCAACCTACGCTTTGGTCTTCCCAGTGGTCTCTTCCTTTCTGGATTTCCCACCAGTGTCCTATATGCATTCCTCGTCTCCCTATTCGTGGAACATGCTCTGCCCACCTTATCTTCCTTTACCTGATCACTCTAATTATGCTTGGAGAAGAGTACAAATTATGGAGCTCCTCACAATGCAGTTTCCTCAAAACCCTCATTGCATCTCTCAGGTTGGGGATGAAGACGGCCTCCGGGTACGGTGGGGAGCTGCGAATATACTAAACAACCTGTCGTGGACAGCGGACAAGAGGTGGTCCTCCTGCTCGGGTGTTGGGCGTGGGACTACAACTCTTCACCGTAAGAAATAATCCGGTTACGAAATAAAACCCACGTCAATAGTCACTAATACACATGACAATATCCTTATAGTACATACCGAGAAAGCGAAACGTGTTTCGTCAGGAAGCACTATCCATAATAACGTAAATTTTGTTAGACTTCCTCTCTTCCAAGACACGGAAATAAATACAACGCATCCCGACAAATATATCTCAAAATTTTTTTAATTCTTCATAATTTCCCTCTAAAATGAAGCCTGGCGCTATGGCACCCATTTTGTTTGTGAGGTACAGTGTCCAGTGGTATGATGACAGAAAGATTGGAATGGATTTGGAAGGAAGTTGTCGTGGCGTAATTGCGGTACTACATCGGCATTTTGATAGGGAGACTGAGGAAAACCGCTAAACACCTCATTCATGAGAGGCCGTGCCCTGACTGAGATGCGAATCGAGAACCTCCCGAACACAAATGAAGGCAGGTTCCTGCTAAATCAGCTGGTTCATCCGTAGTCACGTTAAGCGGTAAATAGACTGAGCGTGTAGTAGGTAGAGAAAGGTGTAAGCTCCATGTTGCTATATAGGCAGGGAGACAAACAGAAATTGCAACAAAGTTTCCGTCTTGCAGCACACGTGACTTTATTGCTAATTACAACTCAGTGCAAAACAAATTCTCCGAGAATTCTTTCGTCCCTAATAACTCATTTTCATTTTCATGCTCAACACACGAAACCCCGGAGAAACAGCTTCATAATTTAGAAAGGAAATGTAATAAAAACAAGCGTTTGCATAAAATATGTGGGCACTAGAATCTTCTGTACGGTACGCTATTTGAAACACAGTACACCTGCATCACAGAGCGAGTGCCCCGGTTTCAGGACAAGACGCATTCTGATTGGTCGCGAAGCCTGGCTGTTGCAGCAGTCGTCACAGTTGAATTAGTTTACATAATTATTGGACATCGACACGAATTATCAAAGGATTCTCCTGAGGAAAAGATAATTATATCAGTAGTTAAAATATTATTTTCGTTAACGAAAGTGCGTAGTGAGCGTGTTACTTGTAACGTAAGGAAGTACTCAACAGTTCCTCTAGGAGAGGGTGGGCCTTGGTGCCCCAAGTCAAATGATTCCAGATCTTACAAAAGTTATTCATATTGTATTGTCCTTATTATTATGTGTATGAAATCAAAATTTGCAAGACCCGCCAGTAAAATTACTGAGCTGTCTCCTGATGTCATACGGATATAAGCTAAACTGTGTTCACGAGTATCACACATGCAGTGTAATTACAAAAAGAGTAACCGGAAATGAAGAGCGCGAGGAACGTTTTAAATATCTGCAGACCACTTCCGGCAGCTCCTCCACTGACACCTGCCCTGTGTTCTCTCGGTATATCAGTGAAAGTTTGTTACACTTTAATAATATCACCACTTGAGCATGGGTGATGCCAGGCCAAGCTTAGTCAAATTGGGACACTTCAGCATGACCAATGCCCAAGTACCCGCAACAGTCACGTTTCTGAATCCACCTGCCCCTACTATTGTTGCGCTGCTTAGTCCATGCCCACAATGCTCAGTACGTTCAGAATGACGTAGAGATGCAGGATAGAGCTGAAATCAAATGGTCCCCACTTATGTCTTAATCTGAACTTCTTCATGTCTCGGACGTGTGCTAATTCGGGCGAATGTTTCTGTATGTACGTACTATTTGACTCTAATTGTGAGGGCATTAAGAACGGGACAGTAATTAATTAAGTCACCCGTGTTCATGTGCCAACCATTCCGCATTTGTAGGTTTGTGAGAGTTGTACCCAAACGTCTAATGAAATAACTAAACCTAATTAAGGTACAACAACACCCAAAAATCGAGAGTGAAGCCACATATCTCAGTTCGCCCAGTCTGAAATGTCCTCGGCAAAGGAACGGATCAACTGTCATATATTTGGGCATTCCTGTACCAGTCATATTGCGTCTGAAATGCTTCCGGCAAATGCCGCTGCTGAAGGAAGGCAAACGTTCCCTACTACAGGTCAATTGGACTGACCCCAATTGCAACACTCTTCCATTCAGCACTCCGTTTTAGTTTAACATTATACACCTTGACACTACATGTTTCGGCTCCAAACGGCCATCTTCAGGTGTCTTGATATGTTACAATTATTTTATTAAATTGTGTTAAAACTGCTACACTGTCTTAGTTCGTGTTAAATCACATGCTGTTGTTCTCTTTTCAGGTAAAATCACATAAAATTCTTTAAAGTTTCTATACACACGTTATTTTTGAGCATATTATTTCACCTCACACGGGGTGTCTTCCATTTTTCTAAATGTATGTCTGTCCAGGGACTTTTGTCTCGGCAGCTTGCCGTTATGGGGCCGAAACTTATAGTGACAAGGTGTATAATGTTAAACTAAAATTCAGTGGTGAATGGAAGAGTGTTGCAATATTGACGGACGATAAATACTCGTAATGGATGTCAAGTTCCTCAACTTCAGCAAGTGCCCTATTTGAGTCGATTAGTGCACGGCAGNTCTTCATGTGAGGGCAATATTTTGACAGCTGAATAATGATTTCTATAGTGCAGCCACTGTGAAAGCAAAATTCTTCGAGATGTGAAAAATTCGAAATCTTTCCGCAAGGAGTTGCACGCACCTGGGACGTTGTAGTGGAGGCAGAATGAGAGTTTTAATGTTTGGGATGGCACACAGCAACTTCATTAGGAGTCCTTGCACGAAACCAGATTTCGTGACACGTAAATGACATGTAGATATGCAAGGCAGAAGTACAGCTTTCATCATATTACAGCAGACGCCCTCATGAACTTGTCTCTCATAAACTCTGCTGATCAGTGGGCGAGGATCGTGGTGGTGATAATGTTCGACGAGTTTTATGAATTTTTTGACAGCATTATGAATAATGACCTCTGATACTAAGGGCACCGGATGGGAGGCGAGGTGTGCGCGCACCAGGACAGGCTCTTCCTCCACAGACTCGATCCCTTGGAGCCAGCTACTCAGGCCCGTAACGGCAGCTGAGTGTAGTCTGTGGGTCCAGTTGACTCCCGCTTCCCGCACCATCAGGCAGAATTTTTGATACGCCATGTCTTGTAGACGTTGAGCGTCTTTTCTTCTGTTCATGACGCCTTCTAAAATAGACAAATGATTAGTTAGTGTTTTCCCTGCTTTTGGTGAACCAATTGCTCAGAACACAATTTGAGTGACATCAACGTGTCCTGCAACATTTCCAAAATTATCATCTCTTTCCCCGGATATAAGATGCAGTTGCATGGTGGAAAGCCATTAAAAATGCTTGAATATGATCTAAATTTTAGGGCACACGCCATACGTCAGGGGGCATTATTGGGGGAAAAGTGCTCTACTGTTCGGCCTCTGTCTTCCGGCACTTCGTCTTTTGTGAGGCCGCACAGAACACAGAAGTTTCATTCTGCCTTAAATCTATACTGAGAGGTCGTCAGGAACGTCTGTATCAGCACAATACACAGAATGTATAGACAATCTGTATCTTTCCGTGTCAACACAACAACTCCCATCTGTCGTCGTTGTGTTGAGACGGAAGAACAAGAAAGAAGTATTAGTTAGTTAGGGCCAAATGGTTCACAATCACAGCGCCTGTTACTAAAATACAAATATTTGAGTCGATTAGTGCACGGCAGGGAGCGGTAATTTGTTTCGAAAGCAGCAGAATCTTGGTTTCAGTGCCAAACATTAGTTTGCTGCACTTTCGTGATGGGACGAGGGGCTGCATTAGTCAGAGTGGATCACTTTGCTGCTCGGAACGGCGTGAAACAGAGTGAGACGTCACAGTAAGTGGGAAAGGTAGACTTGTCTGTCATAGCTCTGTCAACAGCACATAACTCTCAAACTGAAGGACGCGCGAATGTGGTCACGTTTTGTAGAGCAGCTTTCGGTCTCTTGAACTGCTGTGTATAGCGAACATTAAACTGCCAACGCNTATATATATATATATATATAATATATACAGTCTATTAGTGGGGTATTCGACAATATTCTTGTAGAGTTTGCAATACCCACGAAACAAGTTAGGCTGATAAAAATGTGTTTAAACGAAATGTACAGTAAAGTCCGTGTAGGTAAACAGGTGTCTGATAAATTTCCTACCCAGAATGGTCTAAAACAAGGAGATGCTTTATCGCCACTCCTTTTCAACTTTGCCTTACATTATGCCTTTAGGAAGGTCCAGGGAAACTAGTTGGGAATATAATTAAGCGGGACACATCAGCTGTTGGTCTACGCCGATGATGTGAATCTACTGGGTGATAATGTAGATGCCATAAAGAAAAACACACTAACTTTAATTGGCCCAAGTAAAGAGGTTGGTCTAAAAGTGAACACAGAGAAAACTAAGTATATGTTGCTGTCACGTCACCAAATGCAGGGCAAAATCATGACAAAAATGATAGGAAACAGACGTTTTGAAAACGTGGCACAGTTCAGATATTTGGGAACAACGATAACAGATCGAAACGTGATTCAGGAGGAAATTAAAAGGAAATTGAACTCGGGTAATGCTTGCTAGCATTCAATCCAGAACCATTTGTCTTCTCGTCTGCTGCCTAAAAACATATAAATTAGACCATACAAAACTATAATTCTGCCTGTGGTTCTGTATGGGTATGAAACTTGGTCTCTGACATTAAGGGAGGAACATAGACTGAGGGTGTTTGAGAACAGGGTGTTGAGAAGAATATTTGGATTGAAGAGAGATGAAATGACAGGAGGTTGGAGAAAACTGCATAATGAGGAGCTTCATAACTTGTACTCTTCTCCAAGTATAATTAGAATGATCAAGTTAAGGAGGATGAGGTATGGAGGGCATGTAGCCCGAATGGGGGAGACGAGGAATGTGTATTTGATGGTGGGAAAGACAGAAGGAAAGAGGCCCCTGGGAAGACCAAGGCCCAAGTGGGTGAACAATGTTAAAATGGATCTTAGAGAGATAGGATGGAATGGAATAGATTGGATTGATCTGGCTCAGGATAGGGACCAGTGGAGGGCTCTTGAGAGCACGGTAATGAACCTTAGATTTCCATAAAATGCTGGGAAATTCTTGAGTATCTTTATAATTCGCGGCTCCTCCAGAGGGCTCAGCTCCATGAGTAAGTAAGTAAGCTGACTTTTACCGGTTCTCACGGTCTCTTCGCTTGCGGATTTCTTGTATATCTTTCTACCCTGAAGATGAAGGCGATACGTTCCTCCGAAAGATCGGTTAACACCACATCTCAGAAGACTGCTTTTTTCATGGTCACCGCCGTGAAATCCTCAAATCTTACAATAATTTGTCTATTTCAGAAAGAGTCATGGGCAAGAGAAACTATCCGGTACGTCTGGAGGAACTGGCGTTTATGGAAGTCTGCCAGATGGTGCGAGGAGCGGGGGTCAACTGGACCCGCAGACTGAACGAAGCTGCTGTTACGGGCCACAGTAGCTGGCTCCAAGAGGTCAAGTCTGTGGAGGAGGAGTGTGTCCTGGTGCGCGCACACCTCGCCTCCCTGCCAGTGCCTTTAGTATCAGAGGTCATTATTTTCTATGCGTTCCAGGAATTCATAAAACTCGTCGAACATTATCACCACCACGATCCTCGCCCCCTGATCAGCAGAATTATTGACAGACAAGTTCATGAGAGCGTGTGCATAAACATGTTGAAAGCTGTACTTCTGCCTTGCATATCTAAATGCGATATACGTAACATGAATTCTGGCTTCGTGCAAGAACTCGTAATTAAGTTGCTGTGTGCCATCCCAAACATTAAATCTCTGAATCTGCCCCCACTACTACGCCCCAGGTGCGTGCATCTTCTTGTGGAAAGATTTCAAATTTTGACACATCTCGAAGAATTTTGCTTCCACACTGGCTGCACTACAGAAATCATTATCCAGCTGTCAAAATATTGCCCTCACATAAAGACAATTTCTGTTCAAGATTCAAGCCACGTGGATGACGGGTGCGTAGAGCATTTGCTGAAGTTGAGAGACCTACTTTCCCTGAACTTTGCAAAAACATCAATTTCTACTAACAGCTATGCAGCTCTACTTTCGGGTTTGCCAGAGATGCGGGATATAATTTGGTTCGGTCCAATTGAACCTGTATTAGGGAACCTTACATCATGTCTTCCTTCAGTAGTGGCATTTCTTGGAGTTATTTCAGATGCAAAATTATTTGTTCAGAAATGCCCAAATATAAAGCAGTTGTACCTATATTCCCCTTCCCAGGACATTTCTGGTCTCGGCGAACTCAGAAATGTCGCTTCAATTTCGATTTTGAATAGCAGCTATAGCAAAATTAGGTTTAATGATGTGATTAATCGTTTGGGTCCAAGGCTTGAAATTTTTGAAGCGTGCCAAGTTGACAACATAAACTTGGATGACGTAATTAATTATTGTACAGATCTTCGTTCGCTTTCGATTAATTTTTCTCAAGTGACATGTGCAGAAATGTTCCACCCTGAATTGCCACACTTCCAAAACCTTGAAAAATTAAAAATAAGAGGTTACTGGGGAGCATTTTCTTTCTGCTCTGTCCTGCACCTATACGTAAACCTGACTGTAGTACATTTTGTGGGCGTGGAACAGATAACCAATACGGTCATCCGGCAAATTGTGACGGCTGGTGGATTCAGAAATCTGACTGAATTTTTCGTTGACCATTGCGGATACGTGACCATGGAGACGGCATGGCTACTGATGCAGAACTGCCCCAATTTGACCAAAATTGGGAACATTGGCAGTTGGTCTCATGTCACCGAAGATCAAGTGGTGACGTTTTTAAATACTGTGAGGCATAACAATGTTTGTCTCACTTTAGATACCTGAGTGCAATTATTTCTCGACTAAAATGATCTAGGAAACTTAGTATTGCAAGATCCTCTTGATGTGGAAATGTACAGCACAACTTCCTTCCAGTCACTCTCTTGCAAGTGCACAGCTCATATTTACACAGGGATGCTTTTTAACATGAGCAAAACTGCGAATTTTACTAATGGAGTCCTCGGCAATTCGATGTCGCGTATTAGATTCTGTAATGGTTTCATTAGCGTGAAATGTCCAGGATTTGACGTCGCTGGGACAGTATTTTATTGGAATTTATTCCTTGTTCATCATTTCTCAGTTCATGCTTACTGCATTAATTTAGAACTAATTAATTCGTTACACTCTTGTGTTAGACGAAATGCCAACACCTTACATACCATTTTGGTTGTTTTTCGTTAATATCGTATGATAATAGCTTGAGCAATTCTGATCGATGCCCGAGAACAATGTGACAATTTTAAATTCAATTTAGAGTCTTTCTCCACTGCTGTAACAACATGACTGGGGAGGTACCTAAGCAGTGAGAATAACATGACATTTTATAACATTTCAAAGTATAAACACTACACTTCTAGTGAAGAACATGTTTAGGTGTATTTTATTTTATTCATTTTAAATATTATGATTGCATTTTTGACGGTGTACATATAATTGAACAAGAGAATGCAAGTTGTTTTGAAACTAAGACTCTCAGTGCATGAGGCATGTCCCTATTCTGAAGATGTTATTGTTATCATGTTTTAGGCCAACATAACTGTTCGATTTATTTTCCTTTTAAATCAAGTAGTGTTTTGATATGGTTTCGCGTTTCTTAAACAAGAGACAATGACAAGTTTTAATGTGTGACAGACTTGTGAAGGAAATTTTTTTAATACTGAATTGAAATTACCAAGAAACTCTTGTGTGTTTCTGGAACGAATAATTGTTACAACTTATTTTATTCTGTATTCTTGTATAATTACACAACAGCAATAATGTGATTTCGTACGTTTTCATATTTTCTGCCTTGTCAATTGCAACTTAATGTGACGACGAGGGAACCAGCTGATCTAGCGGCACAACTCTGGGATTTTGTTGGGAAAGTTCTGGGTTCGAATGTGAGCCAGAACACTGGTAGTGCTGAGGTGTTTCAAGATTTCCTTCTACCACTTCCTTTCCAATATTTTCCTGTTTGATGTTTCTCTGTCCTCGTAATATTCGACGCTATAATCTAGATGAAATTAGCCACAAACCACGTGACTGATGTAGCGCCTGGAGTAATGCTAAGAGAAAATCCAAACTGAGACGCGCGGGAATTTACTCCAACAATATCGGGATTTGTTTGTGTTTGGAATGAGGAGGTGCAAGCGGTTTGAGTGACCCCGAACATCACACACAGTGCACGCTGACATCTCCCATTTGAGTACGTATTGTAGGATCACTGGGAGCTGAAATAAAAGATAAAGTTTTCGTGTGCTCGGTTCATTAAGCATTCTGCTATGAAGGCGTATGGGGGAGTGGAGACATAGCTCGGAAATGAAGTTCAAAAGGGAACGTTTGGAACTCTGACAGAGGAAATGACAAGACAGTGGAGAATATTTCACACTGAAGAGCGTTACAACTTCTGATCTTCAGCCAATGTCGTTAGAATGATCAAGCGAAAGACTGTGCCATGGGCCCTACATGTAGCACGAAAGTAATACGTAATAAACTATGAGTGGGAGGCGCATACAGGAAGAGAGTACTTGAGATGCATAACAGTAAGTCTGAAGGCAGTATTTAAGTGGTTGCTGAAACAGGCAGAACGTGAGAATTTGTTCACCATTCTGCTACTTCCGGAATTCGAATCCTTGTGAACACAAACACGACGAACTTCCGGATCAGTTGAGAGGAATTCAGATGCCGGAGGTAGACTTTATGCCACTGAGTTAGTTTGAAATTATGAAGACCGTGTGCTCATTGTGTTGTTATGGTTTCCGTCCCAGAAACATGGCGGTGTACGATGTAGTTGAGTTGTAAGCAACTCCATTTTGACACGACCGTATAGTGCACAATGTGACGTAGCTTCCCGTGACGTCAATAGGGAGATCTCCTTCCCACTGTGCAGGTACGCTGTTCTTCCGAGCCTTACTCTGTCTGCGTTTCACCCATAAGCAGACATGAGACACTTCCCTTTCAAGTACCTACTTTTGTTAAAGAATACGTACGTTTGTGTTGCTTGTCATCACAACAAGGCGCATGCTCAGTTTTTCTGATAGCTGCAAGTGTGGTCCTCCACGTTGATAAGAACATATACACGGGTGACTTAATTAATTACTGTACCGTTCTTAATGCCCTCACAGTTAGTGTCAAATAGTACGTATATACAGAAACATTCGCCCGAATTAGCACACGTCCGAGACCTGAAGAAGTTCAGATTAAGACATAAGTGGGGACCATTTGATTTCAGCTCTATCCTGCATCTCTACGTCATTCTGAACGTACTGAGCATTGTGGGCATGGACCAAGCAGCGCAACAATAGTAGGGGCAGGTGGATTCAGAAACGTGACTGTTGCGCATACTTGGGCATTGGTAATGCTGAAGTGTCCCAATTTGAATAAGCTTGGCCTGGCGTCACCCATGCTCAAGTGGTGATATTATTAAAGTGTAACAAACTTTCACTGATATACAACACAGGGGAGGTGTCAGTGGTGGAGCTGCCTGAAGTGGTCTGCAGATATTTAAAACATTCCGCGCGCTCTTCATTTCCGGTTACTCTTTTTGTAATTACACTGCATGTGTGATACTCGTGAACACGTTTTAGCTTATAACCGTATGACATCAGGAGCCAGCTCAGTAATTTTACTGGTGGGACCTTTAGAATTTGATTTCATGAGTATGAACATTGCAACCCTGACCCGACTCTGACTATAACGTGCCCTCTCTTATGGGAGCGGATTTGTAATTGCTCTGAAACCCCGAATCTTTGGTGTATTGTGCAAATGTTCTTGTTTTTATTTCATTTTTGTCTTAAAATAATATCTTGAGAATACAAATAGAACAAGTTATTATGGCCTAAATGCTTGCAAAGATATTTTTATATACTGAATTTTAATTGCCAATAAATTCATGTGTGTAAGATTTGAGGCTTTCACGGCGGTGACTATGAAGAAAGCAGTCTTCTGGGATTTGGCACCGTGTATATGTGGTGTTAACCATCGTTTCGGAGGAACGTATCGCCTCCATCTTCAGGGTAGAAGGAAAAATATAAGAAATCCGCAAGCGAAGAGACCGTGANCAGGAGGATGATTGACCAAGTCACTCTAAACGTCCAGAATAATATTGTGGCGTGCCGCCTAGGGCCGGAACATTTGGAATCAGAACACATCCATTGCTATACAACGACTAGCAATTCCTAGGCAGCGAAGCCTAGGTAGTCGTTGCCCCGGAAATGAAAGTCTAACAGTGGAGTTTCCACCGTTACACACGAATTGTTTGAGGGAGACTCGTATTCCCGCGTTCATTGCGTAGCAACGGGAGTAATTAATCCTTCGACAAGGTATTCCCTATTCATTTCGAGGGCAAGTTATAACAGTCCAACGCCGACAAGATACGAGTTCAGTTCAGTTCAGTTAATGACCGTGTGGAGGCGGGGTCGAATACCTCCACCGTGACCCTGCGAGTCGTAGGAGGCGACGAAAAATGAAGTCTCACATCTGAGACAGTAAAATATGGTCGCGACTACCAAGGGACTCGGACCCGAGAAAGACTGCGCTGGCAAGGGCCAGCAGCATATACAAAAGACAGACCCGTCCTCTCGTCAGAGAGGGCGCCCCACGGAAACAAGATCGTAATTGTCAAACGGCAATAATTAGTATCTGGTGATGGGCACTAGATGGGGCTACACACCAAGACTTACTGACTGACTGACTGACTGACTGGCCGTCAGTCGCAAAATGAGACTCAGAGACTAGTTCAGCTCCTGTCCGACTAGAGCAGGTGTTGTAACACTGGAGAACAAATATGTAAAGGGGAGTATCTGTAATTGTGACGATTCGTTCAGATCCGAGAACCCACACAATTTCTTGTCCCGTTGCGTAGCAAATACGCGACAATATACACAGTCCAGGGCAAGTTTCCCACAAACAATATAAGTGCTATAGCACCAGGCTTAATTTTAGAGGGAAATTATGTAGAAGTAAAACAAAATTATGAGACATGCTCCTATTTACCAGGATATCTTGTATTGATTTCTGTGTGTTGGAAATGAGGAAGTCTAACAAGTTTACGTTATTATTGATTATACATTGTGCACAAGGAACAATTTCCAATAACACGCTACATGTGCGATACGTACATTTGACGAAAGGCCAAGCGTATTCATAAGAGACAAACCCATCCTCTCGTGAGAGAGGTTGTTACATGAGGACTGTAACCCCAACGGTTCAGTTTGGAGAAATCTCTGGTCGTGGTCCTCAAGGGGCTTGGCGCCAAGACGAACTGATGACGGTAAACCGCGAGTCGTAAAGTGACTCTGACTTTGTCAGGAGACTGTGACAAGTTAAAGACGCGTGGGCAGTCGTTTACTATTAGAAGCTGGTACCTGAGACCCTGGACAGTTAGGAAACACAGGGGAAAAGGAAAGTTTGCCGTGAGAAGCCACTACCAAGCAACGGCAGTGAAGACGTGACTGGGGAGAGTCATGTGCTGTATTGAAGATACAACAGATCCGATCAGCAATTCAAACCCCGCCTATAGTCATAAGCATACACGTGGCAATGTTTTAGTTGCAACTGCAGATGGAAAGAGCTCCTTGGAAGTCAAAGAAGAGTCAATTGCAGGATACTATTAAAGTGGTTGTTAAACAGGTAGACCATGAAATGTATAGTTTCGGTCCCTACTACTACTACTACTACTACTACTACTACTACTACTACTACTACTACTACTACTACTACTACTACTACTACTACTAGGGACAACGATTGGGGGGACGTGATAACTGACAAGTTTTATACGTAACTGTTCAGGTTGGGCCCCAGTGCAAATAGTGCTTGCAGGTTTAATGCGTAGTGCTGTAGGTGCGGGAAAATGGCTGAAACTGTGTGCATGAGGTTCAGGGCAGGGATGCCGAAACCGTTGATGTCGGTTCACTTGTGTTTCTGTTGCTTTCCGCGCCTCTACAGCGCTGTGTTAATTACGTGGAAATTTCAAGTAAACGCACGTCGATTGTTGAATTAACTTAGTTAAAACTTAGTTAATATTTACGATCTTTCAACAATTTACTGAACCAAATTTAATGAAAATGAGTATATTCATGTCCGTCGACAAACAGTTCATGTAAAACACTTTTCTTTTCTTCAGGGGCTCTTGCAGCCCATTCAGGGGGGCCCTGGCCTCTTATTCAGTTCCGTAATCATTTTCACAGACGGTAGGACTCTTTGGATGAGTGATCAGCCCGCCGCAAGGCCTCTGTCTAAACACAAACACAGAATACACGCATACACATACCAAACACCCATAACTCGAGTGGGATTCGAACTCACGACCCCAGCGTCCGAAGACAGTTCATGCCTTTGACCGCACGGCTGCTGTGACCGGCCGTTACGTGTTGAGCAGAACAGAGGTCTGACAAGTTTCTGGGCAACATGGCGGCGATTTGCCATCAGTTGTGCCAATCAAATTATTTTCACAGGGATTACCATACTTCCGTGCATCATTTTGTGTACTGCCTAGTTTTACTTTACTGTCAAATTTCGAACACTGGAGTACTGTTTGAGAACTAGTTCAGAATGTATCCATGTATGTATGTATGTAAGGAGTGGGCCATAAAAACCGGCCCCCGCACTGCAACCTTCAGTGATCTATTGTCCTTCCCCTTGAATTAAAATGTTAACATGACATGTTTCGACACTTATTGGGTCATCATCAGGTGTATTACTTATGCTTAGGTGCTGAGCTATGGATCCTTTTTTTTTTTCAAATTAGACCATATGATATGTGAAGTTAAATGGAAACTTAAAATGTCTTTGTATGAGTTGTGGGACGTGATCCGTACAGGTGAGATGGTTTAGAAATGGCTTGGGCCTTCTTCACATGTCGCAAGCTGAGGACTGGCGCGCATTTACACGTGTCATTGCCTCTGTCACCGCGAAGTTTGAGCGAGTCAACCCGCCATGCTGGCGCTTGTCTAGTGCTCATTCGCAGGCGCACACCTGGACGAATGGGATTTTCGTTGACTTTGGTAGGTTTGTCCGGGTTTCGGCAACAGAACCAAAATTATTTACTGCTTAGAAGCGTCCGAATTCATACATTTACATATAAAGTGCCATATCACGCACACGTCCAAGAAACTGAAATGCGATATTACAGATCAATAATTAAGTTTAATTAATACGGAAATATAATGTTTTCATTTATATTGCAGATAAACGCATATAAATAAAAGTTCACTCGATAGTTTAATTAATAACAAGTCAATTAAACTCACCACGATTGATCAGCATCAACACAACTTCCAGTGCTGTAAGAATATTCGTGACTCACGTGGTTTAGTTTCTTGGGGTGGGGTGGGACTATGTCCCTTGTACTGCGGCCACTTCTGGCCTATTGTACCAACCCCATATGATAGGTGAGGGTGATTGTGGAGCAATTGGTGGAATGACAATTGGCAAGGGAAACCGAAATACTTGGAGAGAACCTGCCCTACGGCCATTTTAACCACCACAAATCCCACATGACCTGACCTGGGCTCGAACTCTGACCGGCACGACCGGTGACTCAAGTAAATTGAAATATGAAGTCTACCCAATAACTGTATCAACCTTCGTGACAAACGTAACCCCCTGGATACAAAGCGAAAAAGAATTCAACTTGTTGATTCTTGGAGAATGAAGGTGACCTCCCTAAGGGTCATGCGTCAGGGCGCATGTGCGGACAGAGGTTTCCCTGAGCGGTACGAACGCCAAACATATTTCAGCTGTCTTTCAGTCGATGCACTCTCGCGAGAATAAATCAGCAGACGATGCAAAATCAAAATATTATCCTACTTTCGTAAGCAGCTTGAAAGTCACCTTTGCAGATAAGTTTGTTTCTGAGAATGATAAAACAGTTATAAATCACTGACAATGACAATGCATCGAGCGTCCGTACGCAGTTCTCAAGCCAAGCCACCATCAGAGCGACCAGAAAAATGAGGAGCAACTGGAAGGATCGACACAAAAGCTGCGTTGCAAACATCGCAAATTAGCGGATACTGGACCCAAACAAAGAAGGCTGGAGTAATGAGCAGTGGCCTTTCATTCCGTAGGAGAGAAGGCGCAGCTCCTGATCCGGAAACAGGCTCCAGTCCCCAGAATTCCTTAAGTTTAGGTTCTTAAAACACGCCGATTTGCCGAATTAATGCAGCTACGGTGGTGGTAGCAGTAGCAGTAGTAACAGTTTCGGAACCAGCCGAAATACGATAGAGAAATACTCGTTTCGGAGCATGTGAAGCTAAGATGAGGGTGTAGGCAGACAGACGGGCGTGCCAGCACGTGACATGCAACAGATGTGAGACAGAGAAGGATCCGCGTGTTCTGAACCTCAACACCTGATGGGAATGAGCAGGCAGCATGAAGCTTCGGCCGTAATTTCCCCTGCGTAAAGGATACCGATTAGAATGTGGACGTGCTGGTAGGGGTTTGGGGGGATTCTTACGCCTTCTTATGAAGAGAAACCTTCATTATGCAGCCCATACCCACCATTTTCCTATTATAGACTTTCGCTAAATGCAAAGATTTTAATAACTTGCCACAACTCTCAGCAGAAACAAATTGAACTGGGTTGTTCAGGAGTTCTGTCGCCTGTGTGTTTTGCATGCTGACCCTTACACAAACGGGCCTAAAATACTTCCTCGCCAAAAGCGAATTTCGAATATCTTGGAGATCTCCATTCGCATTCCAACTATCTAACCGCAGTATCTAATTTCATGTAGCTGCAGATATTTGATTTTGTGTGCACGAAGAAAAAGCTCCCGACAGATCTAGATCTGCCTGAATCAGGGGTCTAATGGACTTCACATTTCCCTGTGACAGCTGTCTCAATTCGAGCACACTGTCACGGGACTAACACAGACTTGTTAACATCAGTCGCGAATCCCTCAAAGGCAGGAAAGTTACCCCCTCGCGTGTCTGCACGAAGAATTACTGTAATAATTATTTTGCCTGTACGTCACTATATGAATCGTCGTTCAAAGAGGTTAAAAGGTAAAGCTATTCCCCATAAAAGGCCATGGACGCCCACAGGGTTGTGAGACGTCGAAGCCTCCAAATTTTCTAGAAAATCGGCTCACAGATGGCGGTGAGGTTGTCAGCCTTATAAGCCGACCGTCCTTTGACCCACAGGAAGATTACTGGTATTCATTTCTGTTAGAGCCTGATTCGACCATAGGTCATAGTGTGGCTGAAGGAAAAAATCAAATCACCTCATCGGGAATCGAACCCGCGACCACCCGGACTTTGTGACATCACTCCGCCACTCCGTGAGCAATGCCGCTGGCTCACATCCCGTCCTGTCTGATCGCTGGGTTTCCGCGGAATAAAGCGCGCTCCCAGTTGCGCCGAATCACTGGGTGACTGTAAGCTCTGCATTGTACCAGTCGGGCCGTGGAAACAGGCTACACTTAGCTTGAAGAATGCAGTCTTCTGGGATGTGGGGCAGTGTAGATCTTGTGTGAACCGACGTTTCGGAGGAATGTATCCATCTTCATGCTAGGTACATACCTCAAATTTATACAGAAACTTGTCGGTAAACGGAAATAACGCGGACCCGAACATTTGCGCCTCATGTCCGAGTTCTAGCTAGTGATATTACGCGTGTATTTAGAAGCCAGGGCCTTGTGCTACAGTCTTACTTTGGCCAGCAGTTCATTTCTCTGTACGTATTAAATTGGCGGTGGCATATCTCCTGTGGCAGGCACGGACCAAAAACCACCTTCTCATCGCCGCGCTGTCTGGCGACTAACTTCCCATTTCAGATTCGGAAATTAGTATAAAAGAATATCAACTCCGCCCAGTGTGACTAATAAATATTTTTCTTCTTTTTAATCTTCCATCCTTGACATGTTTAGGTCGGAGCGACCATCTTCAGAAGGACATAACAATATACGCGGAAACTATTGTTACAATGTGATTGGTGGTTATCAAGATTACCATTACAATGTCATGAATATAAAACCTTAGCCTTTAGCAACTACAGCGAGGTGCTCGATAGACACTCAACTTCCTTTAAATTCCTGTTTTGGAGTATAGTGGAGGAAGTGGGACGGATAAATTATGTGAATTAGAAAGTTCTCCTTTGTCAGAAGCGATTGAAATTAATGTCGGGAGACGTTTTTGGGGCGGAGGAAACTTTCCGTTCAATCGTGTTTCAGTTTCATACGTTTCGTGTTATAAATGCGATTGGTAACAGCAGGCTTCTTGGCGTCTATGTGACGGGGTACATATTGGCACCAAATACACAGTGACACATTGCGCTGTTTCTTCGTAAGAATTAATTGACTCTAAAATATAAACAGCTTCCTAAATGATCTACGCTGCTTCTAAAACGCTCGGTTCCGTGTGTTACGTCACCAAGACATGAAATGACGCAAACGTCACCTCGAGCCGCCCGAATGTGAACAGCGACCAAGCAACATCTGATTCCTGGGAAATAGGCCAAGAGTCCATGATTTAAAGGAAACCCCATCGTCAGCGCCCATGAAATGTCATGCGGTCTGCACACAACGCGAAATTTAGAAACATGGCAACTAAACAGCACACAATTATACAAGGATACCAGGGGTTCTACGCAGCTCCGAGTCAACTCAAGGCAACGGCACATATAAATAAATGTAAAATATCGTATTTAATTCTTCGTTTGTTTTTCCCTCTAGAGTATGATGAAGCCTTGGCCTCCTCTAAATATAGAAGAGTTATAAATCCTGCTTGAAAGTGGGCACAGGGCGCCTAGATATGTGGTAAGTCTATTGTGAGGCCTCACACACACGCGCAGCACAGACAAAAGCCCAGCTGAGGAATCTAACTAGTAACACTCCGAGCCCTGTATTCAGAAGATCTGCTGATTCATTATTAACAATTTACGGTGGACACGGATCCACACAACCAGTTTCTTCCAATATTCGTCAGTGCAACAGTGACGTAGGCAAAGGAAAAGCTATCCCTGTAGCAGGCCGTGGAGGCCCATAGGGTTGTGAGACGTCGAGGCTCCCACATTTCTCTAGACAATCGACTCACAGATGGCGGTGAGGTTGCAGGCTTACGCGCCGGCTGCCCTTTACCCCTCAGGAAGGTTCCTGGTACTCATTTCTGTTAGAGGCTGAGTCGACCCCAGGGCCATAGTGCAGCTGGAAGGATTAGGTCAACTGAAAAATCCAATGACCTCAACGGAAATGGAACCCGCTTATTGCATAGTGCCTCAACCAACTGTGCTACCGCGTGTCCCGCACCGTCACAGGCGGGGAAAGGAAAACGAAATATCGTAGAATGGGCATTACGCCTCGAATTATAGCAACAAGTGCAAAAAGGAAATTCGAGGGACACAACTTCATGGCAGGGCGTAACAAAAGAATAAAGCCCTTTGCACCTACGACCGTAAGAGCCTCAAACCTCACAAATCTCTTACCTTATTTGTCAAAAGTTATTTTATAAATAGCGAATGGAAAGACGAAACACAGAATAAGAGGCAAAAGTATGGTGGAATATCGACCCAGGCCTGTATCTCAGGTAATTTGCTTTTTCCAAGAGTGCAATAGTTATATAGGCCTACAGAGGACAACGTTCCTCCGTCACTGACACGCCATTTGTGTGAGTACGTCGCGTATTTCTTCATTTCTTGAGCAGTTCAGACTAGCCAGGCAAGGGAGATATGCAAGAAATAAGAAAAACATACAGAAGTTTGGTACGGAAACCTCTTGAATGGCGGTCATTTGAAGAATTAGTTACATCTGTGATGAATTTCGAGTACATGGATGGGCAGTCTGCCAAGAAAGGTCCGTTTCAAAGGAACTCACAAAACTGTAGGATGAAGTTTTAATGTTGCTGCGTGTGTGGCGGTGTCTCTATGTTTATCGCCACCAATAATTTGTCAAATCCTGAACAGATATTTATGAAAATTGGTATGTACGTCGTGGTACCTGATCCCATCTCAATTCCTTACTTCATAAATCCCTTCCATCAGTAATACCAACATTACAGCCTCTCAAATTTTTTATACAAAACCACAATACTGCTTAAACGCCTGTACCAATCTTCATGAAACTTGGTATTTATATCATGCCAGCTGAGTCTATCTTAACGACGTACTTTATAGATCCCTCCCATTAGTAATACCAACATTGAAGCCTCTCGAATTATTGATGTAATAACATTAATATTACTTGACTGCCAAAAAGATGTATCATAAATCTTGGTATGTATTATCACCTGTTTATAATTGTAACCAGTTCTGACACCAAAATGTCACGTGTGAGGGATTTGCGTGCCTAGTGGTAACGGGTTCTGGGTTCGATGATTGGATTTAGTGGCACTTCTTTACAATTACAGTTAATTACGACAGCTCGCAATCAGTGACTGTCTCTCTAAGACTCGCCCCATTCCTTGCTGGACTACGAGTGTCTTCTCTTCCACTGCAACTGACTTGGTTCTGATTTACGAACCGAATTTTTTTTTATTGCTAGTGGGGTGGAACTAAGTCCCTTGTACTGCGGCCACTTCTGGCCTATTGTACCAGCCCCAGATGATAGGTGAGGGCGATTGTGGAGCAATTGGTGGAATGAAGATTGGCAGGGGAAACCGAAGTACTCGGAGAAACCCTGCCCCAGCGCCACTTTGTCCACCACAAATCCCACTTGACCAGACCCGGGATCGAACCCGGGCCGCCACAGTGGGAAACTATGGCGCGGCCTATCGAACGGGTTACTTACGAATCACTAAGGATGAATCAACTTGACTGAACCCTCTTACGAATGACTGCAATAAATTCACGAATGAACTCTCTTTCACAGCTCGGGCGAATCGAAGAGAGACCACCACCTCGAATAATTCGTCTGCTATATTCTGTGTCTGTCCGTTGCTACGAAACGTGTGCTAGTTTCGTAGCAACGGCCCGTTTTGGCGGATATGTGCCTAGTGACTTGCTATCCAGCAAAGGCTGCATTACATTGGGAATGTGTTTCCGAACCGTTGTCTAGCAATGGTCATATTCGTCACAGTATATACCCAACTTGTAGTGAAAGGAAAATGCGATTAGTTATTCCAACAACTTGTTTCATCTTACTTTTTAAGGCTGTAGAGAGACAAGTTGACAGTACGGCTAAGAGGGTTGCCTACTGACTGCTGCACACGTCACGTGTCTCTGGGCAACAGGAGATATAACTCCTACATCGAGTGGAATGGCCGGCTTTAGCCAAGCAAAGAACACAGACATTCGACTGCGTGTCAGGTGAGCCTCGGGTTCCTTGAGAGACCCCAACTTGACCAGGTCTGCACGATGGACCCGGTAAATAAATACACGATAATCATGTAAGTTATTGCCTGAATACGTGTATGGTCTGCACATTTCTTTTGTGTTATTTCATGAAGCCATCAGAGCACTGAACCGTGTGTTTGTAGCCAGCCATGCGAGCAGTGTGGATATTACTATGCTACAGCAGGGAATTTCGTATTCTTGTTTCGACATGTGCGGTGTGGCGAGCCCGAAACACGGTTGCGTGGGTCACGTGTTTCGCCTGGCTTGTGACGTAACTTCCGTCACGTTTCGTACCTCGCGCGTGCCACAGCAATATCGAACAGGAGTCCAGAAGAGAGAAGGCCTCCTGTTCTTGACGTGAACTGGGTTCATTAATGCTTACGTCATTCACTGATCGCCTGCGTCGGTTATGAAGTGGAACGAGAAGACGTCCGTCGTCTATTTCAAAATACCGTGGCATGCAGATCCGTTTCTAGGCAACGGCCGCGAAGTAAGCAGCTATACAACAGCCGCAACAGATTCGTAAAACGCAAGAAAGGAGTAGCTTGAAAGTGGTGTTATCTACGCGGTCCGTGCGTTAGATACTTTATGCAACAACATAAGAAATGTTTGGAGATGTTTTTTCTGTTCGGTCCGTGCCGACTAGTCTAGAGTTAGTGAGTTGTGAGACAGTCGCCGACTAGTGAGGACGTGAACACGGAAGATGAGGTAGCTACGGCGTTGGAAGCCGTTACCAGGCGACAACCGGTAAAGATACAGCAGACAGAGAATATTTAGTGCGTGCTGTAGTGAATTGTAGAGTGTGTCAATTAGAGATAGCGCTCCACTTACTTGTAGTTACGTTCTGTAAGTGTTCAATAAATCCAATCATCAATCCAAACCCGTCTACATTCGCTAAGTCACGTGACAATACATAATTCCCAATATTCGCTTGGAGATAAACCTGAGTACCACTAGCCTGGGTGATGGAAGAAAATGCCTCCATGTTCAAGTATACCACTGCACCAGTCCCAAGGGGTGCGGGGGTAAGGGATGTTTCCTGCATCTAGACAATTTCCCAACATTTCCCGGGGGGGGGATGATGAAAGCCACCAAGACATCAACCAAGGTATGTTCCCTTATCGGTACTCGAAATGAGTGCCTTTAGAGCACAAAGCGGATTAATTATATAAATGTTAACTCACTTGGTAGAAACAGGTAAAGCTACCCCTGTAACAGGCCATGGAGGCCCACAGGATTGTGTACGTCGAGGCTCCCACATTTTCTAGACAATCGGCTCACAGATGGCGGTGAGATTGTAAGCAGACCACCCTTTAGCCCCCAGGAAGATTCCTGGTACTCATTTCTGTTAGAGGATGAGTTGACCCCAGGGCCATAGTGCGGCTGGAAGGATTAGGTAAATTGAAAAAATTCAATCCATCATCAGTGGATTCCTACAGATTATACATAAGACTGATACATTCACAAGAAGATTGTGATTGTTAACAGGCCAAGGGGCACTGACACAAGGAGACTTACGTGCACATGTGCACGAGGCCTCACACATAAACACTGCGAAACACGTTCGCCTGCAAGTGCTGCAGTCCACAGGTAAGACTGCGACTTGCGCACAGTACACGCATTGTTCCGATGCTATTGCGCTCAAACTGGGGCAGTGTTTTGACAGCTCATCACGAAAGTGGGTGATGCATGTTTTGAACAAAGAATCAACATGTAATGTTTATTTAATCATGGGGGGGGGGGCAGACGAAAATCGTTGAAATGTTAAAGCAATTTTACGAAGGGGCTATGTAAGGAGCACGCGTTTTGGAACGGTTTAAACGGTTTTCTGAGGGTAAGGCTTAGTTTGACAGCCCGACATGACGGACACAGGTCGTGAAGAATGGACTGAAATGGACTGAACTGGCTGAAATTATCAGACACAATTTAATGACTATCCAAATAAATGTATAGATTTATATAGAAATTATATTTCTTAATGAGGCGAATAACTACCAAAGGTAGGAGAAAGCCCTGAAAATTAATTAAATTACTTACGAAGAGCTCGCATTTCGCTGTTCCATTTAACAGAACGTCATACTGCTGGCTGCCAGCCGTCTCCTCTGGGAATTTAAATTTTAAATATATTTGTTCGCGTTTCCAGGGCAAGGGCCTTCTAACTGTATGCAGGCTGCGATGCTGTAACCCTCGTGTGTGCGGTTTGTGGACAAATTATCTACGAACTGAACCATCCGTCTTCAGGGACACCGCAGTTAAAACGAAATCTGTACGTTGAGTTAGACGCTAGAAACACTAACTCCAGCTAAGTAACTACAAAGAACTGAGTCCTTCTCGAGAAGCTAATAGTTGCTCAGTTACTTAAATAATTAACATTTTATGAAACCCAAAAATTCATTACCGTGTTCACAAGAGCCTGTCATTTTCCCATATTTTGAGACATGTGAAACCAATCTACACTCACCGATTCTATTTCTCTGTGATAGATTTTAATATTATTCTGCCATCTGTGTCTAGGTCTTCCTTGTGGTCACTTTCCTTTATATTTTCGTACCACAAATGTGTATGTACGTTTCTCCCATGCGTGCTCCATGCCCTGTCCATCTCATTCTCTTCAGACATGCCCCCCCCCTCCGAGAACGCATGTTGCGCCATGCAAACGCACAAACCAATTCATGTCCTTGTGGATGTTCCAACAAGCTATTCAGAATGTCAGTAATAACTTTACTGTATTTTTGATAATATTAAAATAGTTCTAAATCAGAGGGAAGTACAGCAAACCCTCGATAATCCGGATTGATTGGAGGGGGAGATCATCCGGATTAGCGAAGCAAAAAGTAAAACAGCAATTAGAGCAAAAATAAATTGAGAATCTAATGATTTATTATTTCTGATGAAAATAAACAACAAAATATCACTGTGGAGCCTTTATTTATAAACTAAAAAAAAACACATTTATTGATCGATAGAAGACTCAGAAGCTGTACGTGTTTTTGAACGTGATGATGCAGGTCTGAAGAGACTGTCACAAGTTTTGTCTGAACAGACAAGGGACTCCTCTGCCTTCCTAAATGCCGTACTCAACTGTGAACAGCAGTTTTCACATTTCGACGAGGATCAAGTATAATTGTATTACCGTGAACTCTTGCACTTTGCAACGAAGCTCATTAAGCGATAAGCAGCCATATTTTGTCATTGCTGTGGTGGTGCACGCCCCCGTGGGGGGGGGGTGAGACTGAGTGCACTGGGTGCGTCAGCCACTAACTGGCTTATTGTACCTGCCCCGGACGGCAGATGAATATGGAATAATTGGTGGAATGAGAATTTGCAGGGGAAACCGGAGTACTCGGAGAAATCCTGCCCCAGTGCCACTTTGTCCACCACAAATCCCACATGACTTTACCTGGGCTCGAACACGGGACATCGCGGTGGGAAGCCGGCGACTAACCGCCTGAGCTATGACACGGCCCCGCGGAAGAAGTCGGTCAAGGTCCGGAGTTCGAGTACAGCCCGGGTATTTAGAAGCGACAGCCCAGGAAAAGTTGCGCAGTGGATGGGCAGGTCCATTCGTGAAAATTGAGGGGTGTTGTGATTAGTCATTCGTTTGTTTTCACTGCGAGCAGAGGTCTCAAGGTCAGTTAAAAGCATTCTTCCTTGCACAGTCAAGTTGAAAATTTTAACTCTTGGAGTCGTATTTGAGTGTATTATTCTCTGTTTACTGTATTAATATTTTATTTTTATTTATTTATGTTTGTACATTTTTCTGTCTCCTTTAACATGCCACCTAACCAAAGTAAACTGAGTGGAAAAGTGTCGCATTCACAATCAAGAGAAATTGTTAGTAATGTATATAAGCATATGAAAGAGGCTGGTCCAACAATTACAGTGAAGAACATAGGAGTGGACGTAGCAAAGGCAACAGGTGTATCGGAAAGTAGTGTCAGAAGAATAATAAGAGAAACAAAAAATATCGAATCTGGGGCTTCCACTTCCTTTTCGACGCCCCATAAAGAAAGACCTACGAAATCTCCACTAGCCACTTCGAGCATTGAACAACAATTAATGGCACGGGAAGGCCTTTTGAACGCAGGACGGGAGTTCATCTTCCATGTTGGCGGTGATAGTGATGACAGTTCTGATGATAGCTCCGATTCATCTGGTGGTGACGAGGAAGGACAGGCATGTGGAGATGATATCTATGCGGACACTGCCGGTGTTGCCCCTTTAGAATAGACCCGTGTAATATGTAAATAAACTCTTCGTGTATATAACAGTGAAAAGTGTATAATAGTGCATTGCATAGTGCATAATGGTCTGCCATTCGGCACTTAAAACTTAACATCGGATGTGTGAACATCATCGAGACTAGACCGCCAACACTACACAACACAATGAGGTAAGAAATTATTTCCTTTTGAGAACGCCTGTACTGCATTCCCCGCCACACTTGTCGCCATGCTGGAGCTCTCCCCACCACTACCAGTACTTCTCCTACTCCGCGTCGGAGGACTGTCACTTCCAAATACCTGGGCTGTACTCGTCTTTTGGAGAGAGAACTGGCTTCCTCTGCCCATCTTGTTCAGCCAATTATGTTACTGCATGCAACTACAGTAACAGTAATTCAATAGATATATGCATATCGCATTGAGTAGAACGGTATGACGTAACAACACGTGCCTACACATTAACCAGAACTACGTCAGTCCTTTCCTTACCTACATGTACGTGTATTTATTCCTGCAACTGTAACCCCCCTCCCGCTATCTCCTTCACTTTGCCTTTGTTCACGTTAAACAAACATTTCTCAGCGCCTTAACAAGAAATGAAATTACAAACAATAATTTGGTGCGCAGTTTATTAATTCTTTTTATATTTTAATTTTATTCTTCCAATGAGGTCACTGGATTTTTCAATTGACCTAATCTTCCAGCCGTACTATGGCCCTGCGGTCGACTCAGCCTCTAAGAGAAATGAGTACCAGGAATATTCATGGGGTTTAAGGGTGGCTGGCCAGCGCGTAAGGCTGACAACCTCACCCCTATCTGTGAGCCGATTGTCTAGAGCAAAATATGGGTGCCTCGACGTCCCACAACCCTATGGGCCTCCACATGGATAGATTCACTCTATTTTTCTTTCCTTTGGCGCTACAGCCCCAATTTGGGCCTTGGCCTACCTCCACGAAACTCTCCGTTTCACTTCGGTTTACTAGATCTTAGACATTTTGTAGGTCTCCTTGGGCGGGTGATCAGCTCGTTGCAAGGCCTGTACTTGTCCATAAACATCAAACACCTATGCCTTGAGTGAGATTCGAACTCACGTCCCGGCTTCCAAGCGAGCGAAGACAGAGTATGCCTTAGACCGCTCGGCTACCGTGACCGGCTTTACCTTTATTACCGTACCTCGAATTATTAGTTACACTTCATCTATTTGCTTGTTTGTAATGGCGGTGTCAGTAACGCACGTCATACAGGGTCGAATTGCAAATGATGTGGAAGTGGTTGTGGCCTAATTTAAGGTAGTGTCATGACACTGAAGATACCACGAAGTTTTCCGGCTGAAGGTCGAATCGGACGCCTTCAGAACACGAGTGAGCGGCTTCCTCGAGCGAGCCAACGTGTTCAGTGCTGCGCTCTACCGGAATATGCTTTCCGTCTTACTCCTCCATTCTCCTGCTCGACATCTTTATATCCTCTTCCTTATCTGCATCATTCGCACTACACGAATTCGCTCTGGGTAACAGAAAAACCATGATGAATCTAAAAAGAAATTGTTCTTCGGCCCAGGAGCCACTGCACCACGTGAGACAAATGAACCCCGAAAAGCGAGGTAATGGCCACGAATTCCCCTGGAAGGGCATCAGAAAGGGCCCCAGTGGGGCTAGGACTGCGGGCCTCCTCTTGGCATCCAGACGAGTAACGGAGCGGGCTGCATACATGCTTGAGAAAGGCGACATGACGATGGAAGGTTTCGTAACCCATGGCCGAGGCAAGAAGCCAGGAGTCTCACGTTCCATAAGCTCTCTCATTGACGCCACGTGTCCACAATGTTGACACTTGCACGGCAATCGTTTTGATGCGTAGCACTTTAATTATGTTAAACATTATTCACTGCCGTACCCTTGGACGGATGTAAACAAAACCAAAATAACAGCAGAAGCAGCACCGTGCACAGAGAGCACACTTCTTCGTCAGCAGAAATCCAATAAAAGAACATTTCAAGGGCCACGGTTACTAAGGGACGTCGCCAGGTTTCGCTTGCGTACAAGCGCGAATTTGTTGCCTCTCGGATCTGGGTTTCTGTGTCAGTCGCATAACTTGAGCGCGCTTCGCCAGCACGACAGCGAGAGAGAGAGGATATCACAGAGGATGCGGGCGCGGTTTCAGGGGGTTGCTTCTCAGTGAATTTATATTCGCAACTGTTAACACATCCCCAATCCCCCCAAAATGAAAACAAATATGCTTAAAATTCTTAAGCTAATCTGATTACAGTTAGCACAATTTATTTCATATCAGATGCAATGGCTGAAATTCAATGACCCGGTCCACAGCTTCTCCTTTCAAAACTGTGCAAGTCTCCATTAAAATAATCACAACTGAAGCTCGTTTACAAGTACCGCAGTACTGCTGCACATGGAAATTCGGCTACTGAGGTTAAGAAATACTAAAATCAATCTATCCCTGTAACAGGCCGTGGCCGCCCATAGGGTTGTGAGACGTCGAGGCTCCCACATTTTCTAGACAATCGGCTCACAGATGGAGGTAAGTTTGTCGTTAGCCTTACGCGCTGGCTGCCCCATACCCCACAGGAAGATTCCTGGTAGCCATTTCTGTTAGGGGCTGAGTCGACCCCAGGACCATAGTGCAGCTGGAAGGTTTAGGTCAATTGAAAATTCCAATGACTTCATCGGGAATCAAACCTGCGACCTTCCGACTTGTAGCATAGTGCCTCAACCAACTGCGTTACCGCATGTGCCACTGTATTATTATTATTATTATTATTATTATTATTGGGTCTAGTTCGTAACATTACCTACAATTTCTCTTCGCTAGACTGTATGTTCAGTTTGTACACTACGTTAGTTAGGTCTAAACTTGAATATGCGTCCGTAGTCTGGAATTCGATTACGTCAACTGATGCCAAGAAGCTGGAACGCATCCAGCAGAGGTTTGCGGCCCTTTGTTTTAAACGTTTCTTTCCTAAAGTTCACTACAATTATTCTCTTGCTCTTGAGGAGTTAAAATTACATACTTTATGTACTAGGAGACATCGCCTTGATGCTCTCTTTCTTATTCAAGTTTATTTTGGCTCTAAATTCTGCCCTTCTGCCCTGGAAATTGTTGGTCTCCGAGTTCCTGCTCGGTATATCAGAGATTTTGCATTGTTCAATGTTTGCTCCTTATTTAAAAATTGTCCCTCTGCTAGATGCGCAGCAGCTGCTAATGTTGTCTGCAGGGATGTTGACGTATTCGGAGACTTGAATATTCAACCCAAACAAATTTTAAATATAGTATAACTGTTAATATTTTATTATTTGCATGTCCAGTAAAACAAAATGAATTACGTATATTATTATTATCCTCTGTAATTCTATATTATTCATTTCTTAATTAAATATTTATGTTTAATTTATGTTTCATTCCTGAATTCGTAATAACACTTAGTTTAATGATAATGAACTTATTATTACTGTCATAATTATCAACTATTTGTTTGTTTTCTTTTACTTTATTCATTATTATTTCTTCAAGTGTTAACCTGTAATTTTTATTCGACTTTTAATAAGATTGTGTATAATGTCATTCATTCTTCTGCACTGTGCTGTGTCTGTAATTGGCCTTGCGGCTGTTGACTCGGCACATTAATAATAAAGAATTGAATTGAATTGAATTATTATTATAGTGAATTTGAAACACGAGACAAACCTTCTCCAAGACTAATAACATAACGTGGTGTGGAGGCTTGTCTGCCCTCTTCACTTGGGTAGCTATGTCAGCGGGGTCCTATCTCCAGGTACGTCACCCGAGGTTTAGAGAAATAGCTACTGGTCCTCCACGTTGCGGTTTGGGCGTGAGGCTAACAACCTCAGAGTAAGCGACAGATAGTGAGTGCTGTAATGGAAGCCGATTTTCTTAGAAGCGTGCAAGCAAGTTCCCGCAGATCTATGTAAATGTTCGTGTGACCATGTCGCGTCTCAGAGCTAATGTTAGCCATGTTTCTGAAAGAAGCGAGGTCATTTTTGTCTGCCAATGGGCAGAGCGCTGGCAGGACAAGAGGAGCTGAAAGTTATTGCATTGCACTGTGAAGTGTGGTTCAGATGTTATGACTTCAAAACCAATTTTATGGCAGGTTCCAGAAGCACAGGCATGCACTCACGAAGCATAAGCCCCCAACCTCTTTATCTCCCTTAAAGAACTTCTGACGAAATAGTGTCGCCTAATTTTGACATTTCCTCTTGCTTACGTGATCAGAAGCTCTTGAAAATGCGAGTAACCATTCACAACGTCCGCAACCATAGAAAGGCTTCAGCACCACGTGACCACTCCACGAAATGCTCCAATTAACACAAATGTCGCATCAGTTGTTAGGGTTTCAAGTTATCCCCAAGACTCTTACGAAAAAGGGCTATGAGGCTCAAAATCTGGGACGCTCCACAGAAAATATCCACTGATTTAAATTGTGAGGATTCCAAAAGCAACAAATTAGCTCAAGTCTCTCCCTCCAGCGGTACGTGTTAGTAGCCAGGACCAAGAAACCTACAAAAGGGGAAGGTTAGAGAGATATGGTTGTGCAAAATTTGGAAAGAGGGAGTCTTGTTGCAGAGACGCTCTGTAAACCATTTACTGCAACAGGACTGTGTAATTCTGTACCGTTATCTCTTCCACAGGAAAGATATGAACACTAGGGGATTCCCTTCTGAGAGATTGGTTAATATTATATATTGGTTATATATAAGAAATGGTTATACATATAACTAACGAACTTCATGGAGCTGAGCCCTTCTTGAGAAGCCGACAGTTGTGCAGTTACTTAAGAACTTTCTAGCATTTAAGGAATCCAAAGGTTCATTACCGTGTTCACAAGAGCCTTCCACTGGTGTACAGGCCAATGCAACTTTCATACTTTCGCAATCACGTGATGCTTCGGGGGACTATGCACCGACATGTTGACCCACGTTGTACAAGAACTTGCCTATGTGAAATGTCAATCATTTGTGACATTTGTGGATAATGAGTTAATGTTAAGACAATTTGTCAAATGCTAGGTATTTAGTCTAAAATTACATCCGTTGAAATTGTAAAAGTTCGTTTTTTATTTATGCCGTCGAGCATTCATTTATTTGTAGTGCGCGTGCCGATTGCTGTCTGGTTGTATCAGAAGCTAGGGAGAGACTGACAGTCAGAAAACGAGAAACGTAGAAGTTTGATATGGAAAGGCCGCGCCACAGCTCAAGCGGTCAGTCACCGGCTTCCCACCGCGATGGCCCGTGTTCGATCCCGGGTCTGGTCAAGTGGGATTTGTGGTGGGAAAAGTGGCGCTGGGGCGGGTTTTCTCCGGGTGCTTCGGTTTCCCCTGCCAATCTTCATTCCACCAAATTCTCCAACATCATAATCACCCGGAGCAGGTTACAATAAGCCAATCGGTGGCCGCCGTGCCGATTGGACCCAGTTGGACTCCACCCCCCACTAAGCGAATTAGAAAAAAATTGATATGGAAAGAGTCAATCCAAAGAAAAAAAAAAGACAATCGAACATAAAGAAATCGTGAGATTTAAATGTCTCCCAGGTTCAAATTTTTAGAAACCTTAGATGATGCGGTTATCAAGAGAGACTGGGAAATCATTACAGAGAACGGAAAATTTTCAGCCAAAGAGAGTCTAAGTTATAACTAACTGAAGCAGTATAAGCCATGGTTCAATGAAGAATGTTCAAATTAATGAGCTTAAAACATATAGCAAGAACCTATACATTAATTTAACCAGTCGTACCAACCTAACACTATTTTCTTCCAATTCGCTTAGTGGGGAAACTTGGTCTCTGACATTAAGGGAGGAACATAGACTGAGGGTGTTTGGGAACAGGGTGTTGGGGAGAATATTTGGACCGGAGAGAGATGAAGTGACGGGAGGTTGCAGAAAACTGCACAATGGGGAGCTTCATAACTTGTACTCTTCTCCAAGTATAATTAGAATGATCAAGTCAAGGAGGATGAGGTGGGCAGGTCATGTAGCACGAATGGGGGAGACGAGGAATGCGTATAGGACATTGGTGGGAAAGCCAGAAGGAAAGAGACCACAAGCAAGACCAAGGCGTAGGTGGGTGGACAGTATTAGAATGGATCTTAGAGAGATAGGATGGGATGGTATGGAATGGATAGATCTGGCTCAGGATAGGGACCAGTGGAGGGCTCTTGTGAACACTGTAATGAACCTTCTGGTTCCATAAAATGCTGGGAAATCCTTGAGTAGCTGCAGAATTAGCGGCTCCTCCAGAAGGGCTCAGCTCCATGAGTAAGAAAGTAAGTAAGTAAGTAAGTAAGTCAGTAGTGGGGGTGGAGTCAAAGTGGGCCCACTTGGCACGGCGGCCACTGATTGGCCTATTGTAGCCTGCCCCGGGTGATTATGATGATAGAGAATTTGGTGGAATGAAGATTGGCAGGTGAAACCGAAGTACTCGGAGAAAACCCGCCCCAGCGCCACTTTGTCCACCACAAATCCCACTTGACAAGACTCGGGATCGAACCCTGGCCGCCGCAGTGGGAAGCCAGCGAATAACCGCTTGAGCTATGGCGCGGCCATAACCTAACATTAGCCTGGCCTACGTAACAACGACCTTTGTTTACAGAGGCATTACCTAGAAACGGCTATTATTCATTCATTTATCAGTAATCTGTCAAGACGACAGGTCCACAGTCTCTTCCGAAACAATTCCTCCACTTAATGCGATCACAAGTTTTCTCCTTCAAATAAAAATATCCTCTTATGTCCCCAAGGTCATCCAGCATCTTCTTACGTCTTCTTCCTCGTCTTCTGGTCACTTCTATCCGCCCCTCCTGTTTCTTTGTCTCCAGAGGAAACATCTCGCATACATGGTATCTCTGTTTTTGGAAAGAGACTATCCAGGAAAAGTGATAATGTGGTAGTTTTTCCATTTGCTTTCCACATCGCAGTACAACAGCCGTTCAAACCACTCTGGTCACGCCTGTTGCTATACGAACTTGATCCATCTCGAGCATCATTTGCTCTGTGCTTCAAGTCGCTGCAGATGACGCTGCTTCCGGCACCAGTTTTTGGTGTCTCTCTTCGTCTGATGCCTACCCTTTGACCTGTCCAGCAAGGGAGGCCCTGCCAGTAGCTACGCTACCGCTGGTATAGCTCTCAGGGTCCTTGGCATACTCAAACCCCCTCACCTCGGTAAGGTGCTGCTTATTTCGTGGTCGTTGCCTAGCAATGGGTCTACATTTCACAACATAGTATGACTCCAAAAGATGTCTCGATTAATAGAGCTTCTATCTGAACAAATCATTGTAAGCTTTTGCATAATTACTACTTGCTGGTGCCATGGAAATGCAGAAGTCACGCGAGACAACTTATTCTAAATATGGAATAACCACAATACCACGAGTCTGACGCCAAGCGGGCAGAGTGACTGGATATTTCATGTTACCTTGAAGTCGCGTATTATGCCATATAACTTTTTGCTACCCAGTGACTCAATGCTATATGCATTGGATTAGCAGGCTAAGCTACATAAGGTCACAAAGAATTGTATACAGCTTCGCAGGCAGGGCTGTGTGTAGGCAGTACAAGTCGCAATGAAACAAACTAACAAACGCCATAGCAGCAGCATGCTTCTTGAGAAGGTAACAGTTTCTGTCAAGACACCAAGAGGGACAGAGGAGAAAGTTACGTTGAGAGGTGCTACAGGAATGGTTCGTCTCTGGGGTTCCGAGAGACAGACATGAACCGCCACGCCTTCATGTCGATAAGCCGTGTGAGAGCAGGCCACGCCAGTCTCAAAGCAAGCCTAAACAGATTTAACATTGCGAATGTGGTGACGGGCTACAAACGGAGGAACATATCTTCAGGGACTGTAAACTGTACGAGGAGGAAAGGGCAACCATGAAGGGCGCTCTGAGAACAGCAAAAAAGAATAACGAAAGTCAGTTATAGAGCTCTTAAGGCTAGAAGAAGAAAAATTTCTGAAAGGCGTCTGTTACTTCATAAACAAAATTCCTAAATTTATTTTAAGAAAGAAGGAAATAAGTGTACAAAATATAAATAATATACGCTAAGAGTTAAGAGATATCTTCAAAATGGCAGGGTGACCGCTGTGGTAGAATAAAATGTTTCTAAGACAAAGCTACCGAGGGCCGGATGTGCATTGCATAGGCCATTTTTGTATACACATTCAATTTTTCAAAATAAAAAACACTCTTCCATTGTATTTCTGGCTTGTCTTTTTTAACACTTTATTTTTACATTTACATTTATATCTTCCAAGTGGTCTCTTTTCTTAAAAATAATATATGCATTACTCTTCTCTTCCATGCGTGCTACATGCCTTGGCCATCTTAACAATCTTGATTTTATTATCGTAATAATAACTGGAGTATGAAACTCCTCATTATGTAATATTCTTCAACCTCCTCTTATTTCCTAATTCTTGGGTCAGAATAATCTCCTCAGAGCGCTGTTCCGAAACGTCTCCAATGTACGTTCATCCTGTTAAGATCAGCCGTCAAGTTCCACATCCGAAGAGAGCTACAGCTACTCCTGTAACAGCCCGCGAAGGCCCATAGGGTTGTGAGACGTCGAGGCTCCCACATTTTCTAGACAATTGTCAGCCTTACGCTCCGGCCTCCGTTCACCCCACAGGAAGATTCCTGGTACACATTTCTTTTGGAAGTTGAGTCGACACCAGGGCTATAGTGCGGCTGGAGGAAGCTCGTGAAACCACGACGCTTTAGAGTTGGCGGCCCTGTAGGTACCAAGAAAGTTCGTGAAGCGACGACGCTTTAGAGTTGGCGGCCCTGTAGGCACCAAGACAGCTCGTGAATCGACGCGTCCTTAGAGTCCTGGTCCTGCAAGCAGTTAGACATCTCATGAAGAGAAGATTCAGTACATTTCGTGGTGTTCCAAGAACAAAGACAGCCCACGAAAGTCTGTCACGCTGGTTGTGGTTCTGCAGGCGTTCTGACAGCCACATAGCAACTTCGCCTTACTGTCAGTGGTCCTTCGATGGCATAGCGAACCCATGAAGCGGCATTGCGATACGCCTGGATGTGCTGCAAACTGACAACTCACGAGGAACATTGCCACACAAGCGCACAGGTAACTGAAATAGTCTTTGTAATGCGCGACGCCCGGAACACAAAATGCATCAGAGCGTCTCTTTCCGCCTCACCTTCTCGGGCGTCCAGTGGTTCACATCAATGTAATCGATGTTAATTAAACCGAAATCTTAACTGGACGATTCTGTGCGTGAGTAACGGCTCTAGACACGTGCTCTGAAGGTGTTCTTTTCGAATCTCGGAACGGTATTCGTGAGTGACGTGTTTCTTTCCTCATTCCCTCTATACAAATACTGAGTTAGTTTCTCGATTAGGCATCAACAACTCCTTTATTTGTCTTTTCCCATTCATCGATTACATATCATCCAACCATTCGACGCTTCATGGCGTTGCTAACGGCAGAGTCTTAAAATATGCAACATAAACTTCCAGCACTTGATATATGAATATTACAGGATCTCTGACAGGCCAGTGGATTGCAGGAAAAGCTGATTGTGTCTTTTCGTCCCTATGTCCAAAACGAGTCTTGCGACACCTCCTGGGAGTCATTGCGCAGTGACGGAAATCAGTCTTCGTACTGAATGCAGATACGCTCGGAACTGTCCCGTTTCCTGCAGCGGCCTTTCTGATCCGATGTCCACATTAGTGCGTCGCAGTGCGCAAGCGCAACACTGTCTGAATTACAGGGCAGCAGACTGCTTAGGAAGAGAATCAAATGTGCTTGTATTATATTAATTATGAAAAGTCTGCGCCCGCATGAACGCTGGGATCGTGGTTTCGAATCCAACTCAAGGCATGGATATTTTTCTGCGTTTATTTTGTCTTTGTGTTGTTCTGTGTGTAGGTAGTGGCCTTTTGACGGGCTGATCCCCCGTCCAAGGAGTCCTACCGACTGTGTATAGGATTAAGAAACTGAAGTGAAATGAAACATTTCAGGGATGCCCTATGCTCTAAGTGGGAGCAACAAGGATAGATAGATATACAGACAGATAGTTAAGCTATTAATTAAAAGTCAGGATATCTCAGTCGGCATAGCGACGGGCTATGGGCTAGACGACCCGTGTTTGATTCCCGGGAGCGCCCAGACCGACTGGGGGCTACGCAGCCTCCTATGCCATGGGGGAGAGGGGGCAAGGGCGTGAAGCTGACCGCTCACCTCCACCTAGTCCGAAATCATTGAAGGTGGAGCTATACCTCCACTCCCCCATATGTCGTCATGACATTGTGCTTAACAAATTTGACTTTTTCATACGCTCATAGTGTAACGCGCACGAAATGATGGCATGTGACAGTGGGCTGGCACAGTGGGACATTGGGTAATGTCCACACACACATAATATTCATAATTGTATTTTGCTGGAATTTGGAATTCTGTATGAGGGAATATACAGATCAGCTTAAACGAATGCCTTTGCGAATTTTGTGTACGGTGCCCTACTGTGGCGTGCCGCCTAAAAGCCGGAATATATTGAGTCAAAGAAGGAGTCCATTGCTAGACAACGGCTTTTTAAAACACGTTTCCGAGACAGCGAATACAGAGACGTCCACTGCCGGGCAACGTGTCAATAAGCGTTGTTCCCGCAACAACCAATACGCTAGTGATAAAATCAACGTGTTACCTAAAAATGAAAACACGTTCCCCGGCAACGAATAGCCAAGCTACCGATACACTAGCTAACACGGGGAACGAAGCCCTTGACGAAGGCGTCTTCTAGTCCGTCCGACTGTAGAAGGTAAGATCAGAGGAGACCGGAGCGGAGACCAGATCAGAGGCGAACGGAGCAGAGCTGAGAGCAGAAGAAACCAGCTCAGCTAGGAACCAGAAGACGACGGGACCAGTCAGGTCGCATCGCCTGGAAGACGCCATTTCTGAGTGACTGTAATTGCAGTTGCAAACAACTCGTCCAATAAACAGCTTGGTCTAATCCGGAACCCGTTAATTTTGTTTGTTTGTCACGAATCGTGGTAACGGGACACCAAATTACGCAACACATGCCTTCCAGCTTTGGGCGGACACAGAAGTACGGATGGCGGCTCCACTGCTCTGTTCCGTGGAGCTTTATCTGTGACTTCATGAAGGAGTCTGATGCAATTCTGAAACATCACGTCGATATTTGATCCAGACATTGAACAAGGTCGAAACAAGGCATTTTCATTACAATACCAAATACATTTTACAAGCCTTTAGAGCTACATAACTAACTACATACCCAAACACTGAACCAAGCCAATTAGTCACCGCTTACTAACCATGACATCAACACCTGAAGGTTCACAATTGCTAACACGTAAGGCCACAAATTTACAAGGACTTTCCATATTTCTTTTTAAGCCGTGCGGCTGAAAAGAATAGGTCAATTGAAAAATTTCCAGTGACCCCATCGGGACTTGAACCCGCGACCTTCCGGCTTGTAGCATAGTGCCTCATCCAACTACGCTACCGCGTACCCCCCCAGATTATGCAACGGCGTGATAAGTTTGGGATATATGTAAAGTTGTACCTGTGCTTAATTAAGCACAGTGTAGGAGGGAGTGGAGGTATAGATCCACACATTCTTAATATCCACAATAGTTTGAGATGAGTGATTCGCTTAAACCCCCGCCCCTGCGGCTTTATACAGGAGAGAGGCTGGGTTGGGCCTAGAGAGACCATTCAAGAGAAAACTCCCCTACCCACGCCAGGAACAGAACGCCGGTTCTCCTGTCTTTCAGCTTATAGCCCAGTCACCATACTGCTCACACATAAAAAGCAATTCGCAAGTGTAAATTTCACTGCTTAGATTCTTAAGGAAAATTGCAGTTAAATATATTTTGGGTCCGCCTGTCACCATTTCCTTTTATACGAGGGGCAGTCAGTAATTACGTCACAAACGGAACTAAAACAGCTGCAATGTATGTAATAGGGTTTCTGTGTATATCACTAGGTAGCAGCACAGTCCAGGTTCATGACAGTCTATGTAGCAGACGCGTATGAGCATGTTCAGAGGCTGGTTTCAGTAGTCAAAATGGTGACCGTGATTGAGGGGTACACTACCAAAGGGCAGTGTTCTGTTGTACTTTTTTAGTGAGCAAAAGTGCCAAATTCAAAGGATAATGCTGCAGGGAATGAAGCTGATAACTTACTTCCATCTACTTCCGAGGTTCAGAAAGGTGGGAGCTATACCTCCATTCCTCCATACCTCATCAGGGCGTGCTACTTAATTAAATAAACACAAGGACAACCTCAATACCACCCTTACCGGCATCTTTACTGAAACTTATAGGGAGTGTTTTGGTCTCAGTGGAGTTTATGAGGACTCTGCAGGTGACAGCGGAACTTGTCTTGGAGTCAATGGAGTCAATGCAGGCGACTGACATGACTGTGTCTGATGGTTACTTCTCGCTCTCCCTCGATTTGCTGAGTCATTCTTAAGTTATTTAATGACGCCATATCAACTATAGTGCCTGTGTTGCGTCATCATGAGGATAACCATGAATATTAAACAGAAAAGTCTAATAATAAAAGGCGTCAACGGAACTTACAAAATATATTTGCTCAGAATTTGCCCACAAAATAAACTATATAAATCTGACGAAACAGACCGTGCTCTGGTCCCGATTTCAGACCTGAAGAAGGCAGATTTATTGGCTAAAGTATCCACTTTAGGCTGTCAGAACTCCTATTTTGCGCGCAATAGCATCTCTGCAAGAACTCGAAAAACAGGGAAACAAAGCCACCCCTGTAACAGGTCGTGGAGGCCCATAGGGCTGTGAGACGTCGAGGCTCTTACATTATCTAGACAGTCGGTTCACAGATGGCGTTGAGGTTGTCAGTCCTACGCGCCGGCCACCCTTCTCGGGTCCGAGTCCCGTGGGACTGGCAACCATATTTTATTGTTTCAGATATGAGACTTTCCTTTTCGTCGCCTCTTACGACTCACAGGGTCACGGTGGAGGTATTCGACCCCGCCTCCACGGATAACTGGGTCACCCTAATTGTGTTCATTATAACCACGTTGCACTGACCGAGCAGAAAACACCGTCTCTAACAGTAAGTCTATTTTTGTGCGCGTATTCGTTGCCGCGGGAACGTATTTACCGATCCGTTGCCTAGAAACGTGTCGCATAACACCGTTGTTTATCCGCCTGTTGCACAGCAACGGCTGTACACGTTACAATATTTATTGCTTGTTGTTAATGGGGTGAGTGCAAGCCAGTTTATCGCTCCAGACAGTAATATTTCGGCCTACGGACCGGCCAGTCCAAGTTCGATTCTCAGATATGGCACTGAATTCAAGAACGTAAGCTTGAACCGTGAAGTTTACCCCTCACGACCCCTCTTAGACGTAAAGACATCCCTGCGCTGTATTCAGCTGTCTGATATTGCAGCAGGCATTTGAAAGTGAAATGGCAACTAAATACGGATGTTGATCACCCTCTGCAGGAAGTGTCGGCAAGGTTATGACAGCGGTTACCTTGCTGCTCGCCTTGGGGTTACGCAAGCAGCGGACTCCAGTTGCATCATCCACATGCACACAAGGCAACAGCGGAAAGTAACTCACGTAGAACTGAAAACACGAGCGTAACTGCACGACAGCGACTTCTTGACACGGGAAACATGAGTGAGCAGAAGAGTACCGAGTCTCTGAATCTATCTATCTATCTCTCTATGGCTCCACAGTCCTTGTGGACCTTGGCCGCTTTTATCAGTTTCTTAATATATATATATATATATAGTCGGTAGGAATCCTTGGGCGGGGGATCAGCCCGTCGCAAGGCCGCTATCTACACACAGACATCCAGGTCCCGAGTGGGATTCGAACCGATGATCCCAGAGTTCGAGCGGGTCAAGATGCTTCACGCTTCAGGCTGCGCGGCTGCTGTTACTGCAGATCAGAAGTCACGGGGACCCACAGCTCTAAGACTGTCCGTGAAAACGGCCTTCAGCTTGTCTGTACGTAAACATTCCGCCCGCAGTCCCCTCCTCCCAGAAACATAGCGGTGGCACTCACAGATACTACGAAATAACCTCCGGCTACGTGGTCCTGCCCCACAGGCCTGCATTGGGTTTAGAGCCAATTTAGCAGGCCAACAGGCGAGCCAATGGCTCAAATCAGCTGTAACGCCAGAAAGATTCTCTTCCTCACAGAATCTTAAGGCGATATTGCCTGGACAGACTGAGTAAAACCACCAAAAAGCTCATGTAGGAGTCCAGCACCTCTCGAAAGAGAGTCAGGGGGGCGATATCGCTTCACCCACTTATGCAGTCAGGACCCGTGACTACACTTTACAGATCACAGTCACAGACTAGTGTCCTCAGCGTATTACAGTTTCCACTAGCCGTTTCCTGGCAACGGATTTTAACAAAGGAACTATAACAGTGTCACTCCAAATATCGCTCCCGGCCTTTCAGCTGAGCACACTTGCAACTGTCAGCGGATCTTTTATTCGGACTCCCGTACAGAACCGGCTTGATTAGAGTCAGAGTCAGAGTCAGAGTCACTTTACGCCTGGCGGTTTACCGCCAATCAATTCGTCTTAGCGCCAAGCCCCTTGAGACTCACGACCAGTATTTTTTCAACTGAACACTTGTGGTTATAGTCTTTATGTAACATCCTCTCTGACGAGAGACTGGGTCTGTCCTTTACAATTGCTGCTGGCCTTCGCCAGCGCAGTCATTCTCGGGTCCGAGTCCCTCGGGACTCATGACAATATTTTACTGTCTCAGATTCGAGACTCCCCAACCTGGAAGGCCAGGTCCCCGTATTTATAGCCCCCATAAATAGGGTGGCACAGTTATACCCCCAGACATTGGGTTTCCTTTTCGACGCCTCCTACGATACGCAGGGCTACGGTGGGGGTATTCCTACCAGCCTACACACAAAATTACAGCTTCCTCATTCTTGTAGAGGCGTGTTTGGGCGCCGTTGCTTAGCTATTGTCGCGGCGCGGACCATAGAGAACGCAGATCTTCTATTGTTGCGGGCTCCTTGTATTCCTACACAATCCTAACTTTCCTTTCGTAATTCTTTCTGACACTGACCACGCTCAAGACTGCTTTGTTCATTTCCTTATTTTCCCTTACGGTCATTGCGTACGGAGTAGCTAATTGCTTGTTGCCCTACAGGTTTCTGAAACCATGTCGATACCCTGAGGCGGGCCAGTCTTCCAGTGTCCATGAACGCGTTTTGTTTTCCTGAGCCGTGTTTCGATTTGTCATTAGGTTTGCCCTTGTAAAGATCTGTAGAGCCTTTTCAATAAAGTGCAACAAGGTTATCCACTTCTTTTCGAGTCGTGCAAGGAAACAAAACCGAATGCTTCAGCCTCTTACGGCGACTGTGTTTATTCCTGCTCTTGTAGGTCAACACTGTATTGAAACACTTGTACTCTTCACTTCTTAATAACAATGTGAGTAAATCAAGGAATATTGCATAAGCTGGACATTCAGCACGCATGGAAGGGGCGAGAAACGCGTGCCCCAGTCAGGTCGGAAAGACCCAAAGGACAGAGGCAGCTGCTGAGATGGGAGATAGCATATATCGCGCCTAATGGAATTATAGGAGAGACGGTGGAGAGGACTAAACCGGCCCAGAACATGATCCAATGGCTGACTTTTGTAGACGCGACAATGAAATTTCAGATTCCATAAAAGCGATAAAGTTCTTGGCTAGCTTAGACACTATGAGCTTTCTTTAAACAAATATCCTGCAGCAATGGGTTACTCGGTCAGTTACGAGTACATAGTTATGAAATTTGCTTTTCTTAAGAAGCTTATAGCTAGAAGTACTTAAAAGTAATAATTATGCAATTATTTCAAACCAGACTATACGGTACGACAAGCTCTTAAACCACTGCAATGAATCTTAACGGCTATGAAAACCTTAAATCTAATACACAATTTATTTGTCTATGTATGTCAGTAATTTCCCTCTAACATGTATTTCCACTACGTTCAAGTTATCAGATGTTATCCCAAATTTCGCTCCGGCGCCATATTGATCTATTTAATATAAACAAAATTCAACTGCTATGAAGATCATGAGCTGAGTCCGAAGACAGGACTGTCACGCGAAAAAAAGAACTTTTCTGACTCCAGTCAGCGTCAGAGTCAGAGTCACTTTACGACTGGCGGTTTTCCGCCAATCAGTTTGCCTTGGCGCCAAGCTCCTCGAGACTCACGACCAGTATTTTTTTTCAACTGAACACCTCCGGTTATAGTCTTTATGTAACATCCTCTCTCACGAGAGACTGGGTCTGTCCTTTACAATTGCTGCTGGCCTTCGCCAGCGCAGTCATTCTCGGGTCCGAGTCCCTCGGGACTCATGATCACATTTTACTGTCTCAGATTCGAGACTCCGCCAACCTGGAGGGCCAGGTCCCCGTATTTACATCCCCCAGGGACACGGTGGCCCAGTTATACCCCCAGGTACTGGATTCTGTTTTCGTCGCCTCCTACGACTCGCAGGGCTACGGTGGAGGTATTCGATGCCGCCTCCACACGGGTTTTTTGTTTCCGTGTTATACCAGACAGCCATTTCGGTTATCTGGGCATGCTAAGGGAAGCCAAGAATTGGCTCAGATGGGAAAGGGGACATCGGATATCAAAGCCATATACTCTGTAATATGATATTTGTTTATTTTATTGCGCCATAAGGCTCAGTGTTCCGGACTGGTTTCGTTTCCATTTCCATTGAATCTGCATGAGCGACGCAATTAATGAAGGGAGACGCACCGTGAAGTGAGACTTCACTGCATAATATTTTGCTGTAAGTATTGATTTGTCCATTAATATACTGTCACGTGACTGAGTGGGACTATAGACCGGGTTTGGATTGGTAGTTGGATTTATTGAGCCCTCACAGCATGTACTAGGTCTTCTAAATATGCTGGATCTTCAACTGTTGTCGTCTGGTAACGGCTTCTAACACAGTAGTTTCGTCAGCTTCCGTGTTCACATCCTTACGGGTCTCACACCAACCTCCCACTCAAGAGTCCCTCTCAACTTTCAAATTCAAAGCTCTATTACGACAGACGATCAGTCGGCCAGGCTGTCTTGGTGACAAGCCCCCATATCTTGGGCCTTCGCCAGCAAAGTCATCTCGGGTCCGAGTCGCACGGGACTCATGACCATATTTTACCATCTGAGATTCGAGACTGCCCCAACCTGGAGGGTCAGGTCCCCGTATTTACATCCCCCAGGGACAGTGTGGCCCAGTTATACCCCCAGGCACTGGGCTCCCTGGCACTGCTTGTAACATCTCGGCACAGACAGCGAAGAAAACAACGTAGTCTGATAACTCCAGCAGCTGGTACAATATTATTGTATCCTGATGGGAAATGCTACCCCATCTTTTTGTCTTTCGCTGCGGAAACTGACCCGTTCCGCAAATAGCAGCCAGCCACAGGCTATTTGTGCGCAGGCGCTGAACAGGACAGGTAGTGCAGACGTGGTGTCGGCCTTGTAGCTCGCGTTGAGGAAGGCTTGTAACAGTTATGCAATAAACATGACTTAACAAGGTGAGGCAAACAGGAGTGACGCTTGTAAACAGCGACAAAAGCTGCTACTTCCTGCGATATCACGCCGTGTAATTAGTCGTAAGTCAAACGCCGCGCCATAGCTCTCTGGCTTCCCACGGCCCGGGTTCGATACTAGGTCACGTCATGTGGGATTTGTAGTGGACAAAGTACTTCGGTTTCCCCTGCCAATCTTAATTCCACCAATTGCTCCACAATCACCCTCACCTATCATCTGGGGCTGGTACAATAGTCCAGAAGTGGCCGCAGTACAAGGGACTTAGTCCCCACCCCACTAGCAATAGAAGAAATGCCAAGCAGGAAACCACCACGAAGCAGACAGCAAGCAAAAGATTTTGGTCTCTGGTTTCTTGCTTGGCTTAGTCTTAAACCCGAAACATCTGAAGCATCTGCTGACCTTCAGGGAAACACAAGGAATTGTATGCCAGAAGCCAGAACTGCTCATACTACATTAAAAGGGTAAAGATATCCCTGCAACAGGACGTAGAGGTCCATAGGGTTGTGAGACGTCGAGGCTCCCACATTTTATCTGTACAATCGGTACGCAGATGGCGGTGAGGTTGTCAGCCTTACGCGCCGGCCGCACCTTTACCCCCAGGAAGATTCCAGGTACTCATTTCTGTTAGATGCTGAGTCGAACCAAGGGCCACAGTGAGCCTGGAAGGTTTAGGTCAATTGAAAAATCCAATGACTTCAGTCCGCAGCCACCTCCTCAAACTGGTTCCTCGCTTGCGGATTTTTGTACCCTGAAGATGGAGGCGGCACATTCCTCCGAAGCATCGGTTCATACAGGATCTACACGGTACCACAACCCGGAATACGGCATTGATCAAATTGACTAAACCATACAAACGCTGCAATCCTTACTTCGGTCAGGGGATTCGACATAGTCAATTGCTCATTCTGTTAGGAACCGCCAGGTCTGATATAACCCCAATACGTCATGTTACGTTACGTTACGTTACGTTATGATACCAGCAGACGCAGTCCTCAGGCCGCATACCCTAACCAGGTATTGTACAGGGCAGCTGATATTTACGGATTTGTTTTCCTTGGCACTACAGCCCCAGTGGGCCTAGACCTACCTCCATGAACGTCTCCGTTCACGATATTTAGGGATTACTTGCAGAAAATATACAAACGACATACTTCATCCTGTCAATATGAAATCAAACTGCACATTCTCATTTTAAATAAGTTACAAATTATATATATTTATTGTGACGTGTTGCGCTATGGATGGCGCCCCTCCCTCCCCAGCAGTGACGTGGCAGCTCTGACCACGGTGACGTGGCGGGTGAGTCAGCGCTCCCCCCCCCCCTCCGCACTCTGACATGGCATGGAGCTGAGCCCTTCTTGAGAAGTCGCCAATTGTGCAGCTACTCAAGAACTTCCCAAAGTTTTATGGAGCCTGAAAGTTCATTACCGTGTTCACAAGAGCCCTCCACTGGTTCCTATCCTGAGTCAGATCGATCCAATCCATACTACCCTATACCATTTCTCTAACATTCATTTTAATATTATCAGCCCATCCACGTCTTGGTCTTCGTAGTGGTCTCTTTCCTTCTGGCTTTCCCACCAATATGTATACACAGACACATATAAGTGAATTGATTCCATTAATTTTAATATTCTTTGATACACAGTTGACGCGTGTCACAACATTAAATTATATCAATTTTATACGTGTAGTTATGAAATCAAAACCTTTCCTCAGGTACACAGCACATGGCATCTCTGAAAAAGGGTTAATGAAGGCAAACTATATTACGTAAGGTAAGGTAAAGCTGCCCCTGTGCTTAACTAATTAAGCACTACGCCATGAAGGCGTATGGGGGAGTGGATGTATAGATCCACATTTTTACTGATCTCGGCTCTAGTTGGATGTGATTCGTCAGCATCACACAATGGCCGCTTTACCCCCGGGGAAGAGCCCCCGGTACCCATTGGTTAGGAGGCTAGGTGGGCCCAAGAACCGGTATTGACGCTGTGGAGAACATTCTTGACCCTAACGGGACTCGAACTCCGACCCTTCTGTCATCCAGCCCGTAGCCAGTCGCTATCCCGGCTCCTAATATTAGGCAGAAAATGAAACAAGTAATGGGACTGTACCAGAGAGAGCTATTTAATAGACATCATAAATACGTGTCATAACTTCCTAGTGTCGCAGGTTCTGTACAGTCGGGACTGGGGAACACATCAGAGACCGACCTTGAGAACAGTTGCAGCTGTGCTCTGAAGAAAGGCATCACGTTCGACTCGACAACCTTAATTCAGAATTTGACAACCCGCTGCTCGACAAATGAAGGTTATCTTGGAAAGACCGAGGCCGTGAGAAGCACTCCACAACATGCCGACCCGCCCAAATGGAATCCAGAGGAGCCCCCTTTCACGCTCTTCGTGACTGCTTATTCAACATACTCGCATCTGTCGTTCACACCTGAGGGTCGTCGCCTCCATACCTAGTGGGTACGGGCCGTGCCCTGGCAACAGGGACAGTATTTACGCAGCGAGTGACACAGGGACGGTGACTGCGCAGCACGTGGCAGAGGGACAGTGATTGTTCTGCACGTAACACAGGGACGGTGATTGCGCAACCTGTGACAGGGACATTAGTTGCACAGCTCATGACACAAGGACAGTGATCGCGCAGTATGTGACATAGGGACAATGGGGACAATTCGACAAATCTTTGAATTTTGCAGGTGACGATACATGCCGATATGGGGACAGCTACAGCCCATGATGATGCAATCGCAGCATCTATGTGCTCAGTGACTGAGTCTACACGAGGCGTCACTCTGGGCCTGACGCGCTCGAACGAAAGGTATCACGGCCAATTCCCCGTTTCCCCTCCCTTCATCCTCCTCCTCCTCCATATAGACAGATCCCAATTTGACCTTGGTCTTTTCCACTGCAGAGGCCTCCATAACCTCAGCCAGGCGGCTGTGGTCGGCCACGGCAAGGTCTCTGCTTGCACGGGGCAATGCTGCAAAGAATTCGAAACCGCGACCTCTTGTTCGGGCGGCAGAACCTGCTCCATCCTTGTGGGTACTTGAGCACGAGCACCCCTCCCAAACGGCACTGCCTTATATCCAGTTCGGGAGACGCCGGACTTGCTGCCTATTGTAAGGTGAGGCTCGCTGTTTCCTTTGTCTTCGCAGTCACGGGATATTCAGCAACAGTGTCGAAGCACCTGCCTCTTTCTGGCTTCTTCGTGCAACTGCGCAGCCGCAATGCGACCACAAGATAATGATCAGTGCAAGGCAAGTCAGTACGCAGGGCACTTCACTTGAGGATTAACTGTGCCAGAAATGGCTTGCTCTGTGTGTAACATATGTGAAGGCGGGTCATCAGTAAATCCTGTACATGTATGTTCGCTGCGATTTCTGGCATAGCAACTTCTGTTTCTATTCGTGTGCTGAAAATATAAACAGAGGTGAGTGATCAGCTTCACGCCCCGGCCGCTTTACCCCGGTAGTCATTGGATAGGAGGCAGGGTGGGTCCCGACATCGGTCTGGATGTGAAGAGGAGAAAATTCTTGCCTTTACAGGGGATCGAACTCCGATCCCTCGGCAGTCGAATCCGTAGCCAGTCGTTGTACTCGACTGCATTATCCCGTCACTGCAAAAGTTGTCTCTTTGCTTAGCTAATTAAGCACTACACCATGAACGCGTATGGGGGAGTGGATCTACAGACCCACATTTTCTTGACCTTGGCATTAGTCTGAGGTGAGTGGTCAGCTTCACGCCGAGGCCGCTTAACCCCTGGGCAAAGAGCCTTCTGTACCCATTGGGTAGGAGGCCGGGTGGGCCCCGAAACCGGCCTCGAAAACATGGAAAATAGAAAATTGTTGCCCCTACCGGGACTCGAATTCCGACCCATCGGTCGTCCAGTCCGTAGCCAGTCGCTATACCGGCTCATCCCGTCACAGTGCCTTCAGGAACCATCGATGTACCCGCCGAGTGCAAACGAAGAGACAGAAGAGGTCATTCGCTTTGCCTTTACGCAGGAACAGGCAGGCTGGACGACTTAGTGGTATTACAGGAATGTTGGGTAACCAAGCGGTTGTTACCAATAACCGCTGACGTGTCCGCGTGTGTGGGTTCTGAACTCTGCGAAGCGAATGACGCAACACGGCGAAACGTGGCAGCAAGAACAGGGGAGGTCCTACAACTACGCAGACAGCCACAGCCACAGCCACAGCCAAGTGGAATAAACCCTCGTACTGTTGCGTCCTGGCCGAGCTGCGTAGCACGCGACCTTCTAACAGCCAGTCATGGCCACGTTGCGCAATTCTCCACTACAAGTGATAGATACTCTCAAATTCACCTGACGTTCTAATGTATTCTTATCTGATATGAATTTCATTCTGATAGTGGCCTTTGTTTTGCTTTGTTCTGGAAGCGCAGTGACAACACAAAGGCTTTGTTCCTTTTGTGTTGGAAGTAATAACTGATAAATTATTGTAAACTGTGGTTATTCATGCGTACACTTGTTTCCTGATGGTTCTCTTTCTCGCGACCACAATATAACGAAATGCGATGAACAGGATCATTTGCTACGCAACGGCTAGGTAAACACTTGTTCCCGCAGCAAGGAATGTTAACAGAGGCATTTCCGTGACAACATCTAGGATAACAGAGGACAATTAAGTGTTCGAAGTGGCGACTCCGGGCCACGTGGAATTTATAAAAGGCAGTGAATTCGTGAATTCGAGGAGTAGGGATTTAACGAGTCGGAGATTAGTGAGAGATTCGCCAGACAGACGTCGTTAAGAGAGAGTTCACTGTGTGAGCTGTTGTAATCAACCGGAATTGTAAAGAAGTGCCAATAACTCAAATCACGTAATCCAGAACCCACTGTTATTAGTCACGCAAAATCCCGCATACGTGACAATATATTTTTCTTTTCAAGCAAGCAATTTTATTCACAATGGAAATTAGACGCGAGACATGCTATTCCTAAATACGTTTCACAGTTGGTAAACAATCGCTAAAACAGGAAGTGCCTGAAATCGACCAGCCCAGCGGAGACGCTCAATAACTGGATCCTGTCGGGTTTCGGGATGTGGTTCCTCAAGGTTTTCCTTAGTCTCTCCACGCAAACACCGATAAAACACATTGACATTCATGTGGACACATCTCTTGAAATCCGTCATCAAAATTCATGGTCAATCCGGACAGAGAAAGCTGAAGCAGGAAGGACCCTGACTTGTTTCTAGGAATGCAAGTCAAGCATTCGACTGGAACGTGTCGTCCTTCTACATTACAAGTTCTCTGTGTACTCGAACTCATCTTCTTATCCGTGAATGCAGAAGAGGATTACCGCTATTACACTCCATCTAGTACCTAGACTAAGAATGAGTGAATTAATTACCTTCACTTTCCAATACATCTTCATCTTATATAAATAAAAATGTAATAAATTAATTAAGCCACAGGACAGCCTCACTTTACACTGTAGTTCCACTGTCTGCTTACCCCCACCGAGTCGCTTCCAGCATGAGGGAAGTCGTCTCTTTTCTTACGCCACAAACTCGTCAGAGCAGCGAACTTGAAGTGCATGAACGAGACAGGCCACAGATGAACATAAAACGTAAAAACATCCGATATTTGAACCTGAGCAAAAACACATTTCTCGACATAACCCCCACCAACACTGATACACTTGTCCCATTGCTTTACCAGTGCGCCGAAACCCGCAGCATAGAAGTCTTTTGGCTGTTGTCTCAGCAACTTTCGCACCTCCGTTTCAACCCCTTCGTTATCAGAGAAACGTTTGTCCCCCAGTTGTGAACCGCTTTACGCGACAAACACTTCCCACCGTAAACAGGAAATATTTCTTTAGGAGCATCCTTTGCACTGAGTTTATTTTTGCCCACAAAGACGCATAACAGAACGCTCCTTTTCGATATTACACTCCTCAAACTCGGATGCCATTTTGACTACTGAAACCAGCCTTTGACCATGCGCATGCGCGTCTACTATCTAGACCGTCATGAAGCTGAACTGCGCTGCTACCTAGCGATACACATAGAAACCCTATTACGTCCATTACAGCTGTTTCACTTCCGTTTGTGACGTAATTACTGACTGTCCCTCGTATTTATGAATGGAACGTCCGACTCCAGACTTCTATTCTGGTGGTAGCTCGTTCAAATTTCTGCAAGGATGCTGCTCACCTTCACTAAGGATTTCTTGTTTTTCTTCAGTTTCTCCAAGCCAACTCAGGATATTACAGTCAGAAGTGCCTCGTTCACCTTTCACTTTAATAATTCGTGACCCTCTTGCTATTCTCAATGTTATTAACCTCTGCAGCTGAAGCGAGTCCAACATTAACTCAGAGAATCACTCATGGCAAGGAGTACAAAAACCATCTGCGAAAATATCCGAAAGACATTAATTTCTCTTCAGTTTGATGCAAGAACATGCTCTTGGAAAGGTCGAATAGAATAAGGAGGGATTACGACAGCCAATAACAAAGGAGTTACTCAAGAAACTTGAGCGAAATGAGACCCGGTGCCTCCTAAATATGCGGTAAGGAACCGTGAAAGTCCGCCCCCCCCCCAGACTCTACGGCGCCGAATGGTGCGATGGCTGATCAATAACCAATTGGAAGGGATTTGGAAGGAAACAGTTGCAACCCAATTGAGTTTCCCTCGCGACATTTGCCTCGGCTGGGGGCGGGACTGAGGAAACACAACGGAACTGCCTCAGTGAGAAGAGTAGTTGCCCCGGTCGATTTTCGAACCTGGGAGCTCTCGTATATGAGTCACACTGTTAGGTCATAATGTGAAATAAAAGATCAGCTTCAGGATTCGACCTACTGACTCCTCATGTGTTGCTGGGTGACTCCCCAAGTTGGGCTGGACACGAGGACGGTGACGCAACTGTCTGTCCGAGGTACCACTTTCATCCCATTCTGGTCCGCTGTGGTTACCGGCTGGTCAGTTCTGCCGCACATAGACGTGTTTCAGAGGTGGAAAATTCCTCGGTTCTTAGTAACAATTTTTACGGGGAGGGGGGTCTTCCTAGTACCTGTATGTTTGTGCCTTATTTAAGGCAAAACAACAAGTTTGCGAGTGGAAATTTCCTTGTGTTGTTAGTCGAGGTTGCGGTTACGTAGGAGAAAACATGGCTTACTTATATTACGTTTCACTTGTTTATCTCTCAGTTCATTTCGTTGTAAATTCTTTATTATGTCACCAGGAATCTTCCTGTGGGTAAAGCGCGGTCGGCGCGTAAGGCTGAGCCGTTTGTCTAAAAAATGTGGGAGCCTCGACGTCTCACAACCCAGTGGGCCTCCACGGTTTGTTACAGGGATAGCTTTACCTTCTTGCTTCTCACCTACCCAGCGCTCTGTATGACTCCCTGCTGGGAGTCTGTCTTCGTGACGCTATGAGATATCGTTTTGATATATCGATTTAACTACGCTGCGACTTCAATCGCCGCATTTCACTTAATGAGCTTTTATATTTCATTCCACTTCATTCCAATGTGTTTTGCTTGACACTTCTCAGCTTCTGCGCAGTGCATTCCAAATGAAGCTGCTCCCTTCCTGAGTATGGCCAGCCCCGCTTCGTTACCAATGGCCTTTGTTTTTTGTTTTTGCTTTATTTCAGCTCACTTCTTCAATACAAATATTATGCTTCTGGGCTTTATCCATCGTCCTGTTTCTATTTAAACCAGACGTTTCGGAGACTGCATTCTGTCTCCGTCTTCAGGTGGAACCTACTCATTTGGGCACAATCGATATAGTTAGTCCCTATCTAAAGATAGTCCCGATATGGGGACTAGCTATATCGATTAGTCCGGAAATATGGACCAGCTGGCTTAAATAGGAACAGGACGATGGATAAAGGCCAGAAGCATAACATTTGTATTGCTGTACCGTGATCACAGAGCTCTACACGTCTTCACCAAGAAGGAGACCGTGGCGAGGAGCGGAAGGGCCACGAAAGGGCGACATGACACCAACTCATTTCCTTTTCCCCTAAGAACTCAGGGGGAAAAAATACAAATTTCTGAAAAAGATATTCAGACCTAAGAGACAAAAATTTGGCAAATGTTTGTGGAAGATCATGTGATGCACGTATAGCATGATGACAGAAGAATGCTGAAATTGAAAGGATTTCGAAAACAAAAAGCCGTCAAGTACCATCCTAGAGTTTGCCTGAAGTGACTGAAAAAAACAATAAAATGTCTCGACCAGGATAGCCGAGGTGCGGACCGAGTTCGAAACGAGTGCCTCCCGGACACGAGTCTACTACACCGTCCCGGCCGGTTAAAAATAGGTAAGCGCTTAATTAATTATCACGCCATGAAGACCTATGGGGGAGTGGAGGTATGGCTCCACCATTCTTCACCTCTCACTACGTACAGGTGACAAGGCAGCTTCACGCTCAAGCCGCTTTACTCCCGATACCCCTTAGATACCAGGCTTGGTGGGCGCCAGAGCCGGTCTGGACGCCGTGCAGAAGAGAGAAAAATCTTGCCCCTACAGGAAATCGAACCCCGGCCATCTGTCCAGCAGCCCGTCGCTGTACTGACTGGGCTGGTTACGTAATATGTTTTCGTATAGCTTTGTAAGGGCGATGAACTCAAAGGGAAGAACTGGACACAGCTTGTAGCATTGAAGGGAGCGAAGATATTAAATGAACGTAGGACTTAACCGATTTAGGACACTGCCCAGTGGCGGTGCCTGTGTCCATACAGAAGAACTCCAGGAGTCCGACAATGCAAGCGGCTGTCGACTGCGCAAGGAAGCCAGTGTATCAATAACTTGGTTAATTTGTTAGATAATTAGCCAGTTACAAAGATATAAATTTGTCCCTCTTACGTACACTGTTCATTTCCGTAACGACTGGCCATGTAAGGCAGCTGGAAACTTGAGTGAACGCAGCGGGAACTGAAGCCAGTCCTCGATACCGCTAAGCTCTGGATACTTGTGTCGGCTCTTTGGTCAATCTTATGAAAGAGGCTAAGAGATTAGGACTTAAATAAAACTGGAAAAAATTATATAATTTGCTGGCACAATATAGACCAAGGTCTAATTTATCTGTCTAGCTACTTCGAGTTCCAGTAACTGACAACAGATGGCGGGATAGTCATTAATTCACAGCTGCAAACGGAGGAACGTATCTTCTGGCATTGCATAGTGCATGGGCGGCCGCACACCCACTGCGTCAAGACGTGAGACAAAAGACGCAATCTTGCTTCATTTTAGATTCGTCAGCATGATGACTCAGAACGGTGTGCGGCGGTTTTCATAATATCATTCGTTTCAATTGTGCTCCTTTTTTGCGTCATGTTGCAGACATCGTGTCTTGATTGTTACATGTCTTGACGCACGCCGGTGTGCGGCCTACCTACGAGGACCAAAAGGCAACAATGACGGACATTTTGTTTCAGAACAGCAAAAGAAGAACACCCAAAGTCAGTTACAGGGCTCTTAAGGCTGGGGGGGGGGGACATTGTGCAATGCGTCTGTTACTTCATAAACAAAATTAATAAATTTATATATAAAAAAGAAATTAAATGTACAAAAATTAATAATATACGCTAAAAGTTAAGAAATATGTTCAAAAATTGCGAGGTGACCGCTATGATAGAATAAGATGTTTCTAAGAATGTGCTGCCGAGGGCCGGATGTGCATTGCATAGGCCATTTTTGTATACACATTCAATTTTTCCAAATAAAACAACACTCAGGAACAATGAACTGTTCGAAAGACACACGTCACAGGGGAAGTTTAAGATATTTCAAATGTTTACACTGTCAAGCTTTCAAGCGAATTTGCTCATACCAATTCTTGCAAAGGAAGCAAAAACAATAAACAATGGAACGCTGGCATGTTCTGGCATTTTCTTCCTTTATTTTGGGATTGTTTCTTCGTTATTTGTTGTTGTTCCTGTTGTTTTCGTGACGCACAATGTACAGAAAATTGTGGAGCCTGGTTTATGCCTTTTGTTACTGAAACAGCGTCCACATTGCTTCTGCTGTATCTGCACGATCCAAGTACAGAGGCAGCCGCGTACACCAGGACGCGATGTGCAACTAGTAACATCCCTGGGGAACAGAATTATTCTGTCTTAGGGGAACAAGAAAAACGACAAAATGATTTTCCTTTGAAAAGTCCTTAGCTCAAACCTGTTTAGGGACTAAAGAACAGTACAGGTTAAGTCGGTAAGGAGCGTTTCGCAGTTTGTCTCTTATAACTTATTTGGGCCGGACATTTTCTCTACAATTTTGTGTGCCAAAGCCGAAAGCGCATAAACATGTCATGCATAAAGGTAAATTTATCCATGTAACAAGCCATGGAGGCCCATAGGGTTGTGAGACGTCGAGGCTCCCACATTTTCTAGAGTGTCGGCTCACAGATGGCGGTGAGGTTGTCAGCCTTACGCGCTGGCCGACCTTTACCCACAGGAAGATTCCTGGTACCCATTTCTGTTGGAGGCTGAGTCGACCCCAGGGCCATAGAGCGGCTGGAAGGATTAGGTCAATTGACAAATTCAATAACCTCATGGGGAATCGAACCCGCGACCTTCCGACTTATAGCATAGTGCCCCGCGATGCTGTAACCAAGCAATTTAGCGATGAATGGTAGGATGACAGATGAATGATTAATAGGAAAGGATTTGGAAGGAGGAGACTGTAGCCATATCGAGGTGCTGTAATTTGTCTGTAGGTACTGGCGAAAACGACGAAGAGACACAATAACATTAGCGGCGGTCCCGTCCGTGACTCGAACCCATCGCCGCTGCAATACGAATCTAGTACTATTCCGTTATGTCAACTCTTTCGGTATTGACATTAGTGTGACGCGACGCCGTGCAGTCCGCGTTCTTCGGAAACGTCGGCAACGATGTATCTGACCACACTGCGTCACACTGTAGCATCCTCATGAGCCAGATGCTTACGGCGCTGCGTTGATTTAAAATCCGAGCTAGCAGAAGTTGACACGATTAGCCTTGATCAGAGGAGTGATTTGTTACGTCAGCAGAGAGTCGCGTTGCGTAGGAGGATTGGNGGGGGGGGGGGGGGGTGAGAAGGAGAAGAGAAGCAGCGCTTCGAGAAGAGCCATGAAAAGCGCAAAGTTTTCAGGTCACCTCCATTCTGCCCACGAGTTGTGTACGGTTACGTACTGACTGCTCCCTATCCGAGGGAACGCTCTTAGCCGGAAGTGACGCGAGGGCTCCAAACATCGCCAAGACAGAAGTGGAGCCCTCTTCATTACACCGACTGCTAGCCCGTGTCTCAACATCCTGCGTGTTACCGAATTGCCCAGTTGGGACCTGTCTCTGGACCCTGGTCTCCACGCCCAACACACACCAGAACCCAAGATGTGGCGACAGTCATACAGCAAATCGCATTAACTGATCCCAGGGACAAGAGACATTTCTGATTCCCATGCGGAAAGTCATAGGTCTCAACTCGGAGACATACTTTCTTGAGCTATGCTTCCAGTGCATTTAAGCAATTCCTCCAGGGCAATGCTGCCATAGCGCCTCAAATTAAGCCATGAACACTTAGTTCTACATCGTTTTCAACTCATTACTAATTTTTCATCCATATAAACCATCAACAAACAAATAATATAGATAACTGTAAAAGTAAAACTATCCCTGTAGTAGGCCGCGGAGGCCCATAGGGCTGTGAGGCGTCGAAGTTCCCACGTTTTCTAGACGGACGGCGAAACTCACCGCCATCTGTGAGCCGACTTTCTAGAAAATGTGGGAACCTCGACGCCTCACAGCCCTATGGGCCTCCACGGCCTGCTACAGGGATAGTTCTTTTTACATAACCGTAAATCATGTATTCGGAAATCCCAGTGCCACAGTCACACTACAAGCTGCCTGCAGAGGAACTACTGCTCACGTCATGCTGGAAATAACGGTGATCATGAAATCAGAGGCCGAGGGTTTTGCTGTAATACAGCGCAGTCAATAAGACCTCGCAGTTTGTGACGGTGGTACAGTTGTACAGATATTGTGTTTCCGGACATGACCCGTCGTCATGTTCTTATTTAAAACATAATGTTTCGAAGAGTGGATTCTGTGTCCATCGCCAGGTGGAAGCTTCTCAGTTGGGCTCAGTGGATAGAGCTAGTCCCTATCTCCAGACACCAGCACCAACACAGGATAAGGCATATAAGCCAGGCACAGCATAAACTGCCTGCGGGAGCTAAGACAAAATAGTAAAACATAAAAAACACCACACGTATGAAGCCTAGCACCAGAGTAGTATCAGAACAGAGGTCATCACTACAGAGATACAATCTCTGTACGGTACCAGCACAAGAAACAAAATTCCCCACAGTTAACGTGCGGAGAACATTTTCCTTAAGACCGGCGATAATATTTTCAGATTTAACGCGAAGAATCAATATTCGCTGGAAAGGAGGGAAGGTGTTAGTGCGTGTCCAGAAATGTGGCTCAGCTGTGTACATGACAGTCTCAGGCCTGTATAATGCATTACGGTCAGTTGCTCACTGCGAGATCTGCGCAGACTCGCGTGTCTTGTCATTTCTTCGTTTTCCAACACACTAGGAAGGTATCTGATGTGTAGGCAGTGCCAGTCCGCACGGAGGAAACACAGCAGCCGCTCTCCATGTCGTCGTGATCTGAAAACGAATTCTGAACTTGGGGCTAAGCATCTCAGGCGCTCAACGCAAAATTGTCCTGGTCAGGAGATCCAGAGGATAGAATGAAGGAAGAATGGAGAACAAGATGGATGCTGAGCGGGGTAGCAACAGATGACGAATAAGAAGAAGCAAAGGAACGAGAATAAGAAGTGGGCGAGGCAGTAGGTGGAGATGGAATAGAAACGAAAAAAGGGGCAAAAGAAAACGAAGACTAGGACAATGAAAAGAAAAAGAGGGGAGGCGGAGATGCGGTAGGAGAGAAAGAACGGATAGAAGCAAAGAAAATGAAGAAGGCGGAAGAGAAAGATTATAAGGAGAAAGAGCAGGGACATAATGAAGAAAAAGTGAAATCCTTTATCTGATTCTCTGGGTCCAAAATGGTTAATAAGTTAACTCCAAGGCCTGTGGGTCGTGCAGTGCCCCAGGGGCTCACTCCGGTGAGGGGCCCACACAGTCTGCAAGACCGAAGAGACCCGAAATTGTAAATACAGAGAATGTCTTCCCATGTGATCTGACGTTTTCACGGCGTAGGGACTTGACGCCATGTAGTCTGGTAGAATATTTACTGACGTTTCGGAGAAGTGTGCGCCTCAACCTTCCACTTATTCACTCACCTCTTTACTGCTGGAAAGTGGCCTTACCGCCACTCTACGTACTCCTACCGTTTCGCTCAGGGCCACTGAACCAGCTAGTCGCATCCCTACACTCGTGTCATTTATAGTCTATTTTCCTCATTCCAAAGTGAAACAAGGTGTATGGGATCAGCTTGATGTCTGTGTATCTGTGTGTCCCTCCTAACATTGCTAGGCAACGTCTAGGTAAACATGTTCTCGCTGCAACGAATATGTACGCAACAACAGAAGAACTGTTGGACGCAATGTTTTCTATGCGGTTCGTGTCTTATCAAATACGGAATATGTAGTGATATAAAAGTAGGCTAGTAGTTCTGTAGCACAGTGCCTGAACCAACTACACTACAGCGTGCCCTATGACCCAGACGTAATAAATAAACATGAAGAGAAAAGATAAAGTGTCATGGATTCTCCAGAACATAAACATTATGGACCGAAAGTTTCGCAAGACGGTTAAGACTTAGCAGGCTCTCGGACACTCAGAGACCTCTTGTGGCTGCTGTCGGCTATCACCGGCTTCGAGGTTCCAGCGAGGGATAATCACATCAAACACACCCATATTCGTAAAACAAGATATTTATCTCGTAACGAGCGAATGGGGCAGAAATAGTGCAAATATGGGCCACAAGGCTCAATAACCTGACTGACGTTACCGGTGGTTTTATTCAGTCCCGCCAAGAAATATGATGAGGTCATGCTTTCACTCAGACACGTCCGCTCCTATCCACGCGTTTTCCAGTTCATTACTGCCTGCTCATCGTGTCACGCGATGCTACAGACACGGCAAGCGTCGTTAAATAAGTATGTAACATTTAGCTTGTTAATTCCCCAAGTTCTCTAGCAACGTCATTTGAGCTGCGTCGAGTATTTTTTTATTGCTAGTGGGGTGGGACTAAGTCCCTTGTACTGCGGCCACTTCTGGCCTACTGTACCAGCCGCAGATGATAGGTGAGGGTGATTGTGGAGCAATTGGTGGAATGAAGATTGGCAGGGGAAACCGAAGTACTCGGAGAAAACCTGCTCCAGTGCCGCTTTGTCCACCACAAATCCCACTTGACCAGACCCGGGATGGAACCCGGCCCGCCGCGGTGGGAAGCCAGCGAGCTATGGCGCGGCTGCGTCGAGTAGGTAAGGATTTGGGAAGAAAATAGTTGAGACATATTTAAACATACTATCCCAGCATTCGTTTGCAGAGACTGAGAAAAGTCATGAAAAATCACAGAGAGGGTAGGCGAGATTCGAACCGCGTATCTCCCTGACAGCACTGAATATCTCCAACTATTATCTGGACAGGAATTCAGGAGTCCATTTCGACCTTGAGAGGGGCCATGATTACAAAGCAAAACGCAATAAGACGTGAATTACAACAGTTCGGCAACAAACAAAACACTGTTAGAGTGCTCAGTGTTTATGCTCCGTGACGCATCAATTTGCTGTGTGCTAATAACATTTGTCAGTTATGCTTACGTTACATCAGACAGTACAGGAAGTACGTCAGAATGGGGTCTGGGTTCACTGTTATCTGCGATTACGCAAACATGACCCCACACCCCTGTTCCACTGCACTCTGTAACAGAGTTATCGCTGACAATTAATAAGCGTGCATTGCACAAACTGAGTCCTTCTAGAACCGTCGCGCCAACTCATCAACATGGCCGGGAAGCAGTGACCTTGGCCCCCCATCGCCAGCGTGTCTGTGTACTCTTCGAAAAAATTCGGTTTGTCCTCAAATTCGACCAGGACTTTTTCTTCAGGGTGGTCGTTGAACGAGTCGCAGACTTAATTAAAAACTGAACTTCGTGAGAGTAAATAAAACTGCCAGAGAAATTACCCGAACTTCATGCCAAATTTGTGATGACGCAATGAAGCCGCGTAAAAGCAGCGACAGGGCACATTTAACGGGCATAATCCTCGGAGTTTCTGCCCATAATCAGGTTCTCGGATCACATGCGATGCAAAAACGCCGTCCATTCCTTATTTCAGAAAGTATTTCTGCGTCCGGTCCAGAGACTCGCCGGCGTGATCATTAAAATCGAAGTGTTAACTGGCTTTCTCCCTCTTCCAAGGCCTAAATAGAGATCCATACAATACATGGGTCCGAAAAGCTGAGGATGTTCTCAGGTTACAGGCGTAAATATGAGGGAGCGTCAGTAAATAGGTCACAAATGGAAGTGAAGCAGCTGCAATGGACGTAATAGGTTTTCTGTGTGCATCACTAGGTAGCAGCACAGTCCAGCTTTATGACAGCCTAGGTAGCAGATGCGCATGCGCATATTCAGAGGCTGGTTTCAGTAGTGTAAATGGCGATCTTGCTTGAGGTGTATACTACCGAAGATCAGTGTTCTGTGGGCAAAAGGACTCAGTACAAATGATGCTCGTAAAGAAATGTTGTTTGTGGTGGGAAATGTTTGTCGCGTAAAGCGGTTCACAACTGCGTGGCAAACGTTTTGCTGATGACGAAGAGGTTGAAACGGAGGTGCGGAAGTTACTGAGACAACAGTCAGAAGACCTCTATGCTGCGGGTTTCGGCGCACTGGTAAAGCGATGGGACAAGTGTATCAATGTTGGTGGAGGTTATGTCGAGAAATATATGTTTCTTTTTCTAAGGTTTGAATATCTTATATTCTACGTTTTATACCAATTTATGACCTGTTTACTGACTCTCACTCGTATGACGATAAATTAACAGTAACAAGAAACTCAAAAAAATACAGTTCTGAGATAGCATGACCATATTGAACACAAGGAGATTTTTACGGAAAATTGTGTTACCCTGATCGCCCCAAATACGGATACTGAAAACTGGCATCGAAGAAGCTGAAGGGGAGAGACAGTCTTGAAGATCTAAATGTAGATGGAAGGGCAGTATGAGAATGGAATTTCAATAAGGTGGGACGGTGTGAACAGGGTTCATCTGATAGCGAGCAGTGGTGGTATCTTTCGGAGGCGTTAGTAGCCCTCCAGGTTATATATCAGGCGAGCGGGCTGGCTGAATTTCTTGACGAGCTGACGACCAGAGTGTCTGCAGTGATTCTCATGACAATGGTTCGGCTGTGCGTGGGTCGCCTCTGTATGCAGTTTCAGACTGTAACACCGGAAGTTTAGTTTGGGAGAACATAATGCGCAAGACCGTCCATAGGAAGGCGATTCGAGACAGCGCGGTGGTCAAAATGCTCTTCGAGGGCATCCGAAATTGCATTCGCCGTATGCGGTCAAGTCCAGTTGTGTTGGAAGGACTTCTTTCTTGGACTGAATAAAAATGCCTTCGAGAAACGAATGAAAGTCTTCTTAGACTGGAATGTCGCGGGTTCGATTCCCATTGAAGTCATTGGATATTTATTCACCTGATCCTTTCAGCCGTACTTTGGCCCTGGGGTCGACTCACGAATCTTCCTGAGGGTAAAGGGTGGCCGACGCGTAAGGCTGGCAACCTCACCGCCATCTGTGAACCGATTGTCTATATAATGTGGGACCCTCAACGTCTCACAACCCTATGGGCCTTCACGGCCTGTTACAGGGACAGTTTGACCTTTACCTTTCATGTCTTCTTCGATGAAATCCCGGCAACGCTCAGACGTGACTGTACTGGCGAAGAAGACTGGATCAACAATTCCTATCGCTGCGTATTTTTGCGGATGTCTCCAGTAATGTGGTGGAATTCTTCTGCGTTCCGTGTTCGAATATTCTGCTTGTTAACATAATAAGTCTCGTCTGCAAGCCAAGCGTTTCGAGACACCGTTGGGTCCCTTGCAGAATCAACTCTTGTTTGGCTGTTCGCAGAGACTGTTGTGTACTAGAAGAGAAGCATTTCCAGATGTTTTTCCGGGATGCTGGTAGTCAGTTGTCGCGTAAGAGACAACTGCACAGTCAGACGTTTTACAGATTAGGAAGTACTGCGCAAAGCTTCTTCACTAACACGTGCAATGTTCTCCCCTGCATCTCGTTTTTCCTCCTCTAAAGAAAACGCCCTTGCCAGTGTTTGACACAGTAGCCATATTGTCAGACATCTGAACCAACTCCTTACGGCTGACATGCTTTGACCATCTTTGCACTGTTAACTGCAGTGCTCTAACGGAAGCACACCACCAGCAGAGCCTTCCTCACCAGAGTGCGTGTCATGCTGCCAAACTATTCCGAAACTCACCTCCGACGTCGGCAACACTGTCCGAAGCCAACTGCGGGAATCTTCCACCAATTTCTTCATCTACGGTATGACTTCAATTAATAGATGCAGCACACGCTGGCCCTATACACTGTTTACGTTCGTATTGTGATAGCTCAAGAATGTATCTCATAATCTCTCAGCGTTATCTGATCTTTTGAGCCTGAGCAATAATTACAGTCATTCTGTGAAACCTACATCATTCCATACAAACTCATCTAACCCCCCTTTTTTTTTAATTCGCATAATGGAGTGTGGAGTCCAATTGGGTCCACTCGGCACAGCGGCCACTGATTGGCCTATCGTAGCCTACCCCGGGTGATTATGTTGATGGAGCAATTGGTGGAATGAAGATTGGCAGGGGAAACCGAAGTACTCGGAGAAAAAACCGCCCTACCGTCACTTTGTACCTGAGAGTGACTGCGCTGGCGAGGGCTAGCAGCAACTGTAAATGACAGACCCATCCTCTCGTCAGAGAGGATGTTACATAAGGACTATAGCCACTAATGTTCAGGCGGAAAATAAAAAATTCTAGTCGTGAATATCAATGGGCTTGACGCCAAGACGAACTGATAACATAACTGGCAAACATCCAGTCGAAAAGTAACTCTGACTCTTGGTAATTCCCTCCCTAACGAATTTCCAGGCAGAGTTCTTCTTAAATAGGCCACCACCTCCTCCACAGTTTTTTCGACTTCACCGCACGTGATTATCCCCTCACTTCATTGGAAGCTGCATAACCTCTGTAGTTGATGTGGTGTGGTTAAGTAACCCATCAATAAACGCACATATCTACGCTCTAGAGGTCATTACGTACGTTAATGGACTACGCAATGCGCAGGCGCCCACGCGACCGGCACGAAGTGTCTGTGATTCAATTCACGGAGCGTTAACAAAGTTTGCTGAGTGACGATCCGTTATTTAAAGAGCGAGTAGTGTTCTTGAACTGAGCAGGAGACATTGCCCCAAACACTCCACTTGAGTTCACCAGGACGGGATTCGAGTGTCCCCGGGGGGCCACGTTTACACGTTTCGTGTTCAGTCAGTCACAACACGGCGTCCAAGTTCAAAAACAGCAATTCTTTTTGCTTAGTGCGCAGGCGTGAGTGCAGAAAAGTGCACTGAAAGCTTGGATGTGGGGGTAGCCAATCCGCAAGCCAATAGCAGCAGGCCTAGATGTGCCTCATATCAGTAACCTTTCGAGTTAAGAACATTCACATTAATCACAAATCCAAAATAATTAGCGCATGCGCTGTGTTGCTATTTAACTTTACTCTTAATCTACGAGCTGATATTCGCTCCCCCAGTCAAGAAATTCCTTGCCTTTTATGGAACCCGGAAATTCAAAACGACTTCACAAGGAGGATCCTATTCTGAGCCAGATGATACCAATCCACACGCTCATATCCTATTTATTTAAGATTAAATACTGAAGGAGGGCACGCGGCAGCGTACTTGGTTGAGGCACTATGTTACAAGCCGGAAAGTCGAGGGTTCCATTCCCGTCAATGTCATTGAATTTTTCAATTGACCTAAAGCTTCCAGCGGCGCTATGTCCCAGGGGTGGACTCAGCCTCCAACAGAATGAGTACCAGGAATCTTTCTGGGGGTAAAGGGAGGCCGGAGCGTAAGGCTGACAACCTCACTGCTATCTGTGAGCTGATTGTTTGGAAAATGTGAGAACCTCGACGTCTCACAAACCTATGGGCCTCTACGAAACATTCTAGTTTCCTTGTAATGGTATATACAACTCTCTGGATTGATATTAAAAAAAAGTCATGTTCCTACTTCGCCAGAACAGGAATTCTAAATATATTAAAAGTTTATTTATATTTTGAGCTTGGTTAATTTTAATGCTTTTGAAATGAGATTCTTTTTTCTGCACGTGGGCATTACGTGTCAGTCGTAGGTTTACCACGTACTCACTAGATGGCATTGGGCGTCAGCTCTGACATAGAACTGCTGCTTACAGTTTGACCTATTTCACAGGGTCGAATATGCGGGCCATACTGGAAATAAGGACGCGGAAGACAGAGGCTGTGGCATAATTTATGGCAGTGTCTCAGCATTTTCATGGAGAGACTGAGGAAAAGACGGAAACACCGTACATGATTGTCGGTCGAGAATGCCGAATTCAAGGCATAAGGTTATGGTACGAAGGCTGCGATTGGAGGATGAGCATTGACACGCTTTTTCTCAACTGATACGAGCAGCTCACGCAGCCTTCACATTCGTTCCGGTTTCCTCTGGCCTCCATTTGCATATAAACATGTCTGTGCATGGAGGTTGTCTGTTATCTGCGCCCTGCCTCACTGCGAGGCACCTCGCAGGGGCGCCCTGCTTAGCTGCGCTACCGAATTCAGGGCCTGAAATACCTGCATCTTCAGAGCAACAATGTTGATTTCAAAGAACTGACATGCACGTTAGCTGCGTCTTCAAGCCATGAATATAAGCCAACGTATTTGCATTTCTCAGAACGCCACTGCCACTGGAACTGAAATCATCCGCTCGAGTCCCGGCAGGGGCACCAGCTACTTCGACTGAGGTACAATATCGTGGTTTTATTTAGTCTCTCTAGACATATGCCGGGATAGTATTTTCAAAATGCTGCCCGCGTTCGCTTCCTTTCAGATCCTTCATTCACTATCATACGACGTACTGACTACGTCGCTAAACAAGCTTTGAATAAAATAACCGCAGGATTCTAAAGTGGTTAATGCTTCAAAATACTAAACACTGGCGATCTGGTAGAGACGGAGGAAGATCCTGAAACATTCCGCCAAGGTAGTCGATCTCAGATTTCGCTGTAAATGGCAAATGAGACCTCAGTCTACTCAGACGTTCAGCGGTTTTATTTGTGTGATCAATAAGCGCACAATAAACCCAAAGTTTATACGTCTTTTTTTATAGGCATGATAGTGGAGATTTCATATTGTGGCATGCAGACCCGTTGCTAGGCAACGTTCCGTCAGTTTTCATAAAACGAGTGGTATTCCTCCACTAACTTGGCGACTGTTAGTTTGTGAAGAAGGGTTCGGCTGGATTTAATCATTTCATTTTCTCTTTGAGCCCAGCAGAGTTGTAGAAAGTGAGGCCCCAATTAAGAACCGAAATTGTAGGCTCGTGCCAGCTAATCTTTCCTGTGATGTATGAACTTCAAATTATACGGAACCATGACTAGCAGCTGGAAAACGGGAAATGCTGTCCCAGTTCTGCGGCAGCACTGTACCGCAGGTTCAGAAGAGAGAAGTTGAACCTCATGAACAGCGCCGTGAAACCAAATTTAAAATGGCCGACAGGGCCGAGAGCACAATCGGTAAGAATGAATGCTAACATAGCAACTATTTTTAGTGCTCCCCCCCCCCCACCAATGCTTTGTTCGCTAGAATAGCAATAAATACTTTTACAGCCAGATCTCTTGTACTGCAGAGGTTCCCCCCCAACCTATTTATATTTTTGAACTATGTTCAATATCACTAGTCAAGGAGGATGAGATAGGCAGGGCATGTAGCACGACTGGGGGAGGCGAGGAATGTATATAGGATATTGGTGGGAAAGAGACTACTGGGAAGACCAAAGTGCAGGTGGGTGGACAATATTAAAATGTATCCTAGAGAGATAAGATGGTATGGTATGGATTGGATTGATCTGGCTCAGGATAGGGACCAGTGGAGGGCTCTTGTGAACACAGCAATGAACCTTCGGGTTTCATAAAAGGCTGGAAAATTCTTGAGTGGCTGCACAATTGGCGGCTTCTCAAGAAGGGCTCAGCTCCATAAGTAGGTTCAATATCACTTCACCCATACCCTTCGGGTTGGATTTGAATGAAGTGCTATTGGATTTGGTCCCCCACCCCTTTCTAAAAAGTAATAACAACGGAGCAAGAGCCTCTGCAGCTCTGGAATACAAGAGATTAGTTTGCAAATTATTTATCTGGAGAAAGTTTCTCACTAGTACCTGGAAAGTCATAACCTTTCTTTGACCAAAGGCACTGAACATTGTGAATTATGACAAATATGGAATACTTGTATTTAGAAAAAGCTGAAGGTGGGGAAACTTTAAAGAAACTTATGTTTCCATCAGAGATACATATATTAAACCCCACAATTTCCTCATAACTTACACTTNCACTTGAAAGCCATACAGAACACAGTTTTTCGGTTACATTTAAGTATTATAAATCATATATTGTAAGAAACAATACTCATGTTCCCATTTATTATTATTTTCATTAGAATGATGGAATTCAAGAATGTGAAATACACTTGTCAACAAGATTAAGACTGCATTTAATGATATAAGAAAATCTGATATAGTCATCTTCAGCAGTTCAGTACAGGGCAGAACAATATGGCAGAAATAATAACATATCTTAAAAAAATGTAGACGAAATATAGAAAGAAATTGCCTGTGACAAGTGAGAAGGGGTACACCCGTCTTGTCAGTAGAAAGAATTCCTATTAAAGGACAAACAGTGACGCTTACTTCAAGACTAAGATCTGGTCATGAGCGTCTGAATGGTGGGGGGGGGGCACTCAAAATAGTTGCTATGTTAGCATACCTTCTTACCGATTGTGCTCTCGGCCCTGTCGGTCATTTTAAATTTAGTTAATGTATGATATGTAGAGATGGCAGCAGCACTGCACGGTGGTGTCATGGCGGACATGTTGCCCACCAATAACATGGGAGTTTCACGGGGCTGCCCAGACCTCCTGCCATATCCTATAAAATGAATTCTTCAGAGGAGCGGTTTGCACAGACCAATAAGTTGTAGTTGCTTTTGTTAGCTAGGTTTGTAGCAAAAATTTCTACCTCCTTTTCTATCCTAGTTCCACTCATGTGCGTGTTTTATCACATTTTTTGTTTCATATTCTCCTGTTAACTCGCGCTGAATTAGTTTGGCCGCAAATGTTTAATTAACTGCGTGATGTAGTTGCGAAGTGGTTGTTTGTGCCTTGCACATCGCTCAAAACTTTGAGTATGTGTAAGATTTTTTTTGCGCTTGGCACTATGGGCCCATTGGTGCTAGGCTTACTAACATGAACTACTCCGTTCATATGCGTACCATTATTAAACAAAACTCTGCCAACGTCAAAGCTAAATGATTACTAAACGACCGGCATTTGAAATGGTGGTAAGCCTGAGCTGGTCGAACCATACTTAAGTGACCGCTACCGTAGCGCGTTTAAATGTCCGTTCCTGTTAGGGCGCTTAAACGATTTTAAGCTTTATGTTTAAAAATGCTGTTTCTAACACAATTTTTATGATAAATGGATGGAATTAACTTTGTTTGTATCAGGAAACAGTTCGTTTCGGTTTGTAACACATGACAAATTTAGCAGTCTCTGATGCCATAAAACATATGGAAGCAATAAAATCATTTGGTTCTCTTCTAGAAAACCTTGCATCTTTGTTACACTCTTCAGATTTTTTAATCTTTTGACTAAATGACCGAAGAATGAAAGCATGGCTATTCAAGAAATGGCTAGAGGGGTCCCATCTTCAGTGCTAAGAACTTCCGTTATAGCTGCAAGAGATTATTGCCCTTTCTATGGGCGTGAACAGAGCTGCATCGTGGCTGAGATACAGAGAGCGATCTGTTTTCTGTGCGTTCGTAGTGAAAACGAATACTGTGATTTCATTTCAGCCTATATATACATCGAGCAGATAACAAAAATGTATGTACATCGAATATTACGAATACTGTGATTTCATTTCAGCCTATATATACATCGAGCAGATAACAAAAATGTATGTACATCGAATATTACTATATATTTTTAACACATTAACCTACAGAATCTGCAATAAAAGTACTGGCTCGTGGATGAGTTTGGGCATAACTCATATGTATACTCTTTTTGTTGTTCAATTAGGTATCATTTTTATTCCTCGATTAGGGGTTTACTCAAGTCGGTCTGGTAATTACTATATTTAAAAATAAATACGTAGGACTGTGCATGCGCTTCTACTAGCGGCGTGTGCGCGCGACTCCACTAGCGGAGTTTAAACGCCCGAGTGGCCAAAACGGGGTACTTTGGCCACGACGTTACTCATCACTGGCCCGAACGGGTCACTTCGGACGTTAAAGTTTAAAGGCCAAACAGTGAAGGTTACTTCAAGACTAAGATCTGGTCACGAGCGTCTGAATGGACTCTAAATTAAGAGAAAGTGACTGGCAAACCGTCAGTCGTAAAATGATTTTGAAACGAGGCAAGATGTAAAGAGGAATTTTGTAGAAACGAAGCGGTGGGATATGTGCAAGACGAAGGCGAATTGTTGTCATAACCATGGTGGGCCTTTGGTAAGGCACTGGCGCATGGTTTAGAATTTACGTGGTTCGAAGACATGACTATTTTTTGTGAAAAAAGCGTAAGAAATTTGTTAATGTAGGAAGCAAGTTGTACTATATGAGGAAGGTAAGGGTAACAAATTTGTATGGCTCTGGTGGTACGTGGGTAAGACATTGGCGTAGTATTGGGAAGGTACCGGGTTCTAGACCACTGTGTCTGTTGTCAATAGAAATTGAAAAGTGAATAAATAAATACGATTTTCTGCCACTATAAACCAAGTTTTATAATATAAGGACGATCGCAGAGAGGTACTGAATAGATGGTCCGGTGGTCTAGTGGTAAGGCACCGGCGTTGTAAATATAAGGTTGGTGGTTCGAACACAGAAGTATTTTTGTAATGAGATTTTTATGTAATTATATAGCGAAATGTAACATAAGAGGAAGATTAAAGCTCAAAAATTTCCGTGGCATCGGTAGCCTATTGGTAAAACACCGGCGTAGTGAACGAGAGTTCGAAGGTTCGCAGACCAAGTATAGTTTTGTGATTTAGAAAGCAAGTTAATTGATTTTTCTGGAATTGTAGTCGAAGATGTAGCTTAAGAGGAAGATAAAAGAAAACAAATTTCAGTGGTGCTGGTGGCTTAGGGGTAAGACATCAGCTTA
>NW_019735587.1:280919-298248 GCF_002891405.2 Cryptotermes secundus | reverse complement strand
CCTCCGCCTTTACCCTATCTTCTAACTTCTTTCCATTTTATTTTTCACAAAAATCCTACTGGTTTTGAACCAGGGACCTTCTGAACACTAAGCTGATGTCTTACCCCTAAGCCACCAGCACCACTGAAATTTGTTTTCTTTTATCTTCCTCTTAAGCTACATCTTCGACTACAATTCCAGAAAAATCAATTAACTTGCTTTCTAAATCACAAAACTATACTTGGTCTGCGAACTTTCGAACTCTCGTTCACTACGCCGGTGTTTTACCAATAGGCTACCGATGCCACGGAAATTTTTGAGCTTTAATCTTCCTCTTATGTTACATTTCGCTATATAATTACATAAAAATCTCATTACAAAAATACTTCTGTATTCGAACCACCAACCTTATATTTACAACGCCGGTGCCTTACCGCAAGACCACCAGAACATGTATGCTGTAGCACTCTGCGATCGTCCTTATATTATACGACTTCGTTTATAGCTGCAGAAAAATCGTATTTATTCACTTTTCAATTTCTATTGACAAAAGACACAGTGGTCTAGAACCCGGTACCTTCCCAATACTACGCCAATGTCTTACCCACGTACCATCACATCCATACAAATTTGTTACCCTTACCTTCCTCATATAGTACAACTTGCTTCCTACATTAACAAATTTCTTACGCCTTTTTTCACAAAAAATAGTCATGTCTTCGAACCACGTAACTTCTAAACCATGCGCCAGTGCCTTACCAAAGGCCCACCATGGTTATGACAATTTGCCTTCGTCTTGCACATATCCCACCGCTTCGTTTCTACCTTTACAAAATTCCTCTTTACTTCTTGCTTCGTTTCAAAATCATTTTACGACTGACTGTTGGCCAGTCACTGTCTCTTAATTTAGAGACCAAGCTAATTCAGCGAGTTAACAAGAAAACGTAAAATAACTGTAGCGCCATCTGTGAACCTCATGGAAAGCCACGAAGTGAGTCAAAATTGTAGCAACTTATTTACTTATTATCTGCCTTATTGGGCTGTGGTAGCCTCTCCTCTGAAGAATTCATTTTATAAGTTAGGGCAGGAGGTACTGGAGATGAGATTATGGAAGCGTGAGAACCGTCCCATCCCACCCCTTATATCACGCAGCTATTTAATTACTTGAGACCAAGCTAATTCAGCGCGAGTTAATAACATATGAACTAAAAACATGCATGGAATTAGGATAGAAAGGAAGGCAGAAATTTTTGTTACAATTACATCATGTACTAAAACATTCATTCATTCATTTATTTACATTCCATGAATCCTTACACGGCTGGAAGAACAATGGATACAGCAATATTGAAAAACAACAAGACAAGTCGCATCAATTTAATAAATACAAATTAATTATACTTAATCCATAACAATTACATATATTATGAAAGACAAATCACAGTGAGTAAATCATTAACACAGTTATAAAATATATATGTGAAAGAATGCAACACACTAATGGCACAAGACTACTATAATGAAACACAAAAGTTTTGTTATATTTTAGCGTCCTGCTACACTGATTTAAGTCCATGATTTATTTCACCGTCTTTTAGTGCATACACTTATCTACCTCACTCCTTTCTTCCGCACTACATGTTTCGGCACAAAAGTGCCATCTTCAGGTGCTTATTCGATTAACGTCAAACTAGTTCACTGCCTGCCTTGTCTTCATATTAAAATAATTAAAATATATATTTATCATATATACCGACAAATATCAAATATTAAAATTGTTCAGGATTTTTCCTACGTCGTATCTCACTTCTCGAGTCACCTCTAATCTCTTCTGTCGGAGCACTTTTTCTATTATCGTATGTGGACAGGAGTCCAGGAGCAAGACACAACATAAAGCACAATCCACATACGATAATAGAAAGAGTGCTCCGACAGGAGAGATTAGAGGTGACTCGAGAAGTGAGATACGACGTAGGAAAAATCCTGAACAATTTTAATATTTGATATTTGTCGGTATATATGATAAATATATATTTTAATTATTTTAATATGAAGACAAGGCAGGCAGTGAACTAGTTTGACGTTAATCGAATAAGCACCTGAAGATGGCACTTTTGTGCCGAAACATGTAGTGCGGAAGAAAGGAGTGAGGTAGATAAGTGTATGCACTAAAAGACGGTGAAATAAATCATGGACTGAAACACAAAAGTATACTACTAGGCATCCAGCGTATAACAGACCAAGATCATTAATTAATATTGGAGTTAAAATACACCTCCAATGAGTAAAATAGACTTACCCTTTGGTACCTATCTTTGAGGGGATTTTATCAATGCACTGGCCTTACCAACTATTCCATAAAATTCTACTTCAAGCAGACAGACAGAGAGACAGACAGATACTGACACAGTCAAAAGCTTTCTTCAAATCACAAAATGTCACCCACTAATATTATGTTATTCAGCGCATTTAATATATCCTTAATTAATTTAAGGGAGGCCATTTTTGTAGACGAATTACTCCTAAAACCACATTGTTCATTTGGTATTATGTTGTTACTCATTGTTTGCGCTCTCTCTTGCGGAGTCGCCATTTTCTCAACAATGAACACTGCACTTACAGCTATGAACACGTTCGTGACCTGTAAAGAGGAAAATAAACTTTCTGAGTTGATCTTTCCATCATTGCTGAAGGTTTATTTCTATCTTCGCTATTTCCCGAATTATTAAAGATCAAAATGTGTTAGACCTTTTGTAGACATCCTGTATTGGTGGAGCCTCGCATATATAACCTTTTCAACAACTTCTGAAAACGATGTCGGTAATGATATAGTTCTCTAGTTAGTCATATTAGTTTTATGTTTTCAAATAATGGTTTTATTTCTGACTATTTCAATCAAGTGAGGAAGACACAAGTTGAAAGAGATCTGTTACAAATATGTTAATGGGAAGCTAATGAAAAGAGCGCTGATTTTTAAAACTGAATTTCATCATACCCACTCTATTTTTTTTTTTGGTTTTAAATACTTAATTATATTGTCGCGTGTTGGGTATGTGACGCGACAAATAACTTTACGCCGTCTTGGATCTAGCGAATTTATTCCACTCGCCCTTACAGTTACACAACTAATGCCATCGGCAGTATCACAGTTGCTTCTCCTGCTGGAGTCGCTGCCATGCACTCGATACAACCCGACTCGGCAAATGCAAGACTGAACCTGACTCGGCGCATTTACGATCCACACTGTGTCACTCCTAATCACACACAGTTCCTTAGTGGACTCAGAGTCAAAGTCACATTGCGACTGACGGTCGGTCAGTCAGTCAGTCAGTAAGTCTTGGTTCCGAGCCTCATATGGGGCACATGACCAGATATTTATTACTGTTTGACAGTTACGGTCTTGTTCCTGTGGGACGCCCTCTCTGACAAGAGGACGGGTCTGTCTTTTTTATAATCTGCAGTCTTTCTCGGGTCCGAGTCCTTTGGGACTCGCGACCATATTTTACTGTCTGATTTGAGACTTCCCTTTTCGTCGTCTCCTACGACACGCAGGGTCACGGTGGAGGTATTCGACCCTGCCTCCACACGGGTACATTCTCGTCCTTGTATTCTCAACTCTCTCTTACTGTTCCTTAGGCATTCCAGTTTCTCTTATAAACCCTGTCGGACAGCGGAAAACGCACCTCGCTTCCCTGTTGCGTAAACACCGTGTTACAAGCGTTGCTGGGGAACACTGCCGAGTTGTTTATTGCTGCGTAGTAACCGCCGTGTCTCCTGTTACGTCACCGCGGGGGGCGACAGTGTGTTTACCGAGCGTTGCGTAGTAATGGAAGGGATGGGAGCTGTGACGTCACTCGCGAGACCGCAGAGTTCACGTGACCCCTACTTCCCATTGCGCCATCGACGTCACAATATTTTCATTTTCTTTAGTAGAGGTACGGTTCAGTTTAATTTTTGGAAAGGGAATCGTGAAAGCTCGAGGCAGATAATTTGAACATTTGTCAGCATCCGACTCTATAACATGGCCAACGTTTGCAATATTGGTATAGAGCTTGTCAGCTATTGTTTGAAAATTATTATTAAAAGAATCTGTAATCACTTCATGATTATCAGTTAACGTCCCATCAATGTTTAAAAACTGTGTACATTCATTATTAATTTTTCTACATGTGTCTGATTTTATAATGTTCCAGGTGGTTTTCATTTTGTTACTAGAATTAGAAATTAATTTAATGAAGATTTTTAGCTCCTTTAATAACACTGGCCAAAATTTTACAGTATTTTATAATAATATTTGAGATCTGGTTAATACCGTGCTGAATCCCTGGGAAAACAGAAGAATTTCATTCCAGTGTGCTCACAGCATGACACGCAGCCAGGAGCAAATATTTTCTTAATCTTCCCATTTGTCCTGCAAGAAACAATACAGAAATTATAACAGAATCAAAGTACACTCTCACTTTGTTGAGATTCTACGGTCCTTATTTAGGCTACACCGAAAGATATTTAAAATACAGAAATACGATTTCGATGAAACATCGTAGCAACACTTTTTGACTTCATCTTTGTTTTAATTTCACCGGGCGTAGTAAGCATAATAATCCAAATACAAAAATAACACACAGATGTAAATTCGTGCGTAAATGTCGACTCTCGTTCCTCAACATCAAATCAAAATCCCTACTACTTAATTGCACGACATACCTCAATGACGCACATGTAACGTTACAAACTATGCAGTATTACTGAGCCAACACCCAAAGCCTTCAACGGAAATTCAAGATTCTCTGATTGGCTAACACTTAGCGATTCGATTAATTGAGATATGTGTATTATGATCGATTCCAATCATTTCCAGTCTATCTACTTCATGTAGGATGCGTAGAGATGGCAGTTGTGCATGTTTCCCTTTCCCCTATCCCAGTCTCACCCCCCCCCCCATCCCCCGCTCATTAAGCTACAAATTGTATCTCAATCTCAGGTCAGTCCGAGGTCAACATTAGACAATATTAGGGTCGGGTTTCCAGCACTTCCCGTACAGTTGTGTTCATAAGGTAAGGAAGGTCAGGTCAGCGAAGCGAGGCGGGTGCCGCGGTCAAGTTCAGGCAATGCAACAACCGCAGGGAAGTGAACAACAGACATCCGCAAACCGACGTCACGTCAGCGAGAGAAAGCTCAGCGCAAGATTCGAGGTTATGGGCTCTCACGATCACAGAGAAAGTGGCCGCAATCCGTGACACACATTCGTCTCTTTGTATCCATCCGCTCAGTTCTCCTCTCGTTTGTTTTGTTTGCATTACGTTCACTCTCGTCATACGACGAGCCCTTCGTCAGGGAGTGCTGGAGCCTCGTCAGAAGTCCGAATACTGAACCTTCGACTTACCACAACGTCTAACACGTGATGATCAGTCAAATCAAAGACACTCAACGATCAAGTCGAGGAGTATGAGATGGGAAGGGCATGTAGCACGAATGTGAGCGAAGATGAATGAATATACGATATTGTTGGGAAATCCGGAAGGAGAGAGACCACTAAGAAAATGAAGACGTAGGTGGGTGGATAATATTAAATGGATCTTAGAGAGGTAGGATAGGGTAATATGGACCGGATAGGATAGAGATAGGGGATAGAGACCAGTGGAGGGCTCTTGTGAACACTGTAATGAACCATCGGGTTCTATAAAACGCTGGGAAGTTCTTGAGCAGCTGCACAACTGGCAACTTCTCAAGAAGGGTTCGGCTCCATGAAGTTGGTTTCCCGGCTGGACGAAGAGACTTTTCTCTACTGTACAGCGTCAAGACTGGCTCGGGGNGGGGGGGGGGGGGAAGCTGACCACTGACCTCCGTCTAGTACCAATGTCAAGAATGGTGGAGCTAATCCTCCACTCCACAAAAGTCTTCATAGCGCGGTGCTCAGTTACTTAAGCTCAAGGAGATCTTCACCTTTCCTTTGCTCAAGTTATTAAAATGTTCGAATATTAAAATATCGGAGCAACTGGACCAACCTTGGCTGTGCCCAATGTAAGACATGAAATTACATGCCCGACAAATGAACTGGAGGGTCCAGTGCAAAGAAGGGGGGGGGGGTCTCCGTTTCCAGCCGAAACTTACTTCACACGTACTTTCATAACTAACTTACTCGAGAAGCCGCCAATTGTGCAGCTATTCAAGAACTTCCCAGGATTTTATGGGACCCGAAGGTTCATTACCGTGTTCACAAGAGCCCTCTACTGGTCCCTATCCTGAGCCAGATCAATCCAAGCCATACCACCCCATGATATACCTCTAAGGTCCATTTTATTATTGTCCACCCACTTATGTCATGTTCTTCCCAGGGGTCTCTTTCCTTCTGGCTTTCCCACCAATATCCTATATGCATTCCTCTTCTCCCCATTCGTGCTATATGCCCTGCCCATCTCATCCTCCTTGACTTGATCACTCTAATTATACTTGGAGAAGAGTACAAGTTATGAAGCTCCTCATTATGCAGTTTTCTCCAACCTCCTCGGTCCAAATATTCTCCTCAACACCCTCTTCTCAAACACCCTTAGTCTACACGGTGTGTAGTGGAAGGAGAAGTAAACGGACAGACACGTGCATGGGTCAGTAACGGCACGCCTCGTCATAAGCACGCGAGACAACCGTATCACCCCTTTCGAAAACGTGGCAAAAGTTTAGATGTTTCATAAAAGAGATTAAGAATCAAAATTTAATTCACGAAAAAGTGAAGAGCATTTTAATTTCAGGGAATCCTCGCTACAGCTCGCAATCCTCTGTCTCCCTGTCTGTCATTCTGCCTTTGTAAAGGTAAAGGTAAAGCTATCCCTGTAACTGGCCATGGAGGCCCACAGGGTTGTGAGACGTCGAGGCTCCCACATTTTCTAGACAGATGGCGGTGAGTCTGTCAGTCTTACGCGTCGGCCGCCTTTTATCTACAGGTAGATTCCTGGTACTCATTTCTGTTGGAGGCTAAGTCGACCCCAGGGTCATCGTGAGGCTGGAAGGATTAGTTCAATTGAAAACGGCAATGACCAAGCCTCTTCTCCCTGGGACGTATGCTTCGCTGCTGTGCATGTCCCTGCCACTTCTGAAGTGTTGTGGGTCACGTTACCTTCCCCAAGTTCTTTTTATTTTGTGGTTTACGACACTGTCAGTCCGTCAAGACTATAGGCCCGGAGACCCGAGTGGAAAGATGCGATCATGGCGTAACCGAGGTACGAAGGAGGGTCAGTAAACAGGCCACAAGCGAAAGCAAAACAGCTGTAATGGAAGTAATGGGTTTTCTATATGTACCACTAGGTAGCAGCACAGTCCACCTCCGTGACAGTCTAAGTAACAGACGTGCATACGCGTATTCAGAGGCTGGTTTCAGTAGTCAAGATGCCGACCGTGCTTCAGAATATACTACCGAAGAGCAGCGTCCTCTTGTATACTTTTTGTGGGCAAAAGACTAAATGCAGAGGATATTCATAGAGAAATGTTTCCTGTTTACGGTGGGAAGTGCTTGTCGCGTAGAGCGGTTCAGAACTGGGGGACAAACGTTTCGCCGATGACGGAGAGGTTGAAACGGAGGTGCGGAAGTTACTGAGAACAGCCAAAAGACTTCTATGCTGCGGGTTTCGGCGCACTGGTAAAGCGATAGGACAAGTGTATCAGTGTTGGTCGAGAAACAAATGTTTTACTTTTATATCCATTTGTGACCTATTTTCTAACTCTTCCTCGTACTATCCTGGCACTTGCCTGAAGGAACAGAGGAAAGCCATGAAGAAGCTCAGTCACTATAGCCGAACCGGATACCTTCTGTGTACAAATCTACAGCTCTATCGCTGCACCAACATGCCCAGAACCCGGCAACTGCTCTCGAGACATGCGCGGATATGAGAGGATGGTTCTCGTTGCACAACTCCGGGCAGTCACACAACCGGGGTAACAGGATTACAGCACATTAGCCTACTTGCATGCTCCAGTCCGACCCCCCCCCCCCCACCCNCCCCCCCCCCCCCATCACTTTCTCGTGTTTCCTAGTTTTTCAGGTAAACTTCATACTGTGTTACTTTCATTGTGTTCACGGTTTCTCCCAACATGTTGCTTGACCCCGTTAGGGGCTCTATGTAGGTCACTGCCACACATCCTCTCGCCCCGCCCCGCCCCGCACCCGCCGTACAAGCTGCTTCTTTGTACCGCGCAGTGCGTAACCTCAGGGGGCAAGCTGTGCGCGACCGAAATGTTTGTCTCTTGAAGACGTAATAGGGGTTTGTAAATCGCTCGGTCTGACGGGGCCCGGGGTTTCCAAATCTGCCGTACAAACTGCTGTAGTTCTGAAAGTGACTGTACACCGGCAGCTCTGGGCGCAGGGTGGCCCCATCTACACGAAGCTCCTCATTATGCAGTTTTCTCCAACCTCCTGTCACTTCATCTCTCTCCGGTCCTAATGTTCTCCTCAGTACCCTGTTCTCGAACGCCCTCAGTCTATGTTCCTCCCTTAATGTCAGAGACCGAGTTTCACACCCATGCAGAACTACACCCCTTTCTACATACATGTATATATATATATATATGACGCAGTTTTGCCGGGACACTTCTGTACATGTATGATCCGATGTTCTTACAACGGCAGTTATGAATAATTCTATCTTTTGGGATATACAGCCGTGTAGCCAATGTTTCGGAAGCTACGCGTTCCTCCGAAACGTCGGTCGACTTTCAACAGACTACACGTCATCATGTCCTAGAAGACAGAGCTCTTCACTTCTTGAGAAGCCACGCAAGCGTTTCGGTACAGGACCACCCGATACAAGCAGAGACAAACGCCAGAGACCTGTGAAATCTGAAAACAAGATTTTTTGGGGAGGGGAAAAGCTGTTAGTAGCTCACCTGTTCCCTATGAATCTAGCCCACATCACCACATCTTGTTCCTTTCTAACGCATACTAACCGTGTCCTCATACTCAAATCTCTTCTCCCCATGTATTCCGGCTAAAATTTTGTATGCATTTCTTATCTCCATTTAGCATCCAACGTACCACACCCAACTCGCCCTCCTTGGTGAAAGAAATCTGCCGTATCTAATATCCTCGAGTAACCAAGGAAAACCACGAAAACTTCACTGTAAATACTTCGTGCGCTGTTCGAGAAACGAAGAGAACACCTCTCAAATGCTAGTCAGAACTTTTACCGCTTGAGCTAACGTGCTCGATACTTTAACGTGTCACAGAGTACAAGAATATAAGTTTTACTTATTTTCTTTACGGAAAACAAATTGTAATCACAGACAAACTAATCAATTCCTCAAAATCAGCTAAAATTGAAAAAGAAACTGCGCTTCCACCCTGATGTAGGAGTCATGAGGCTATGTAACACAAACACTCATCATCGGCAAAACAGCACTTTTTGAGTCACAGCCTCCCCTAGAAGATTCTGCCAGATTTCCGTCCCGTTTTCACTACAGTGGATTTCGCAACAAAAACTGTTCTTCACAGAGCAAGTTCGTTAGCCCTGTGCCCAACCCCGTGCACCAAGTTCCCTTTTCGTCACTCGCAGGGCTACCGTGGCGACATTCGAACGTGCTTCCACACGAGGAATACACACCTATAAGGCAAGGCAAAGTTGTCCCTGTGCTTAACTAATTAAGCACTACGCCATGAAGACGTATGGGGGAGTGGATGTATAGATCCATATTTTCTTGATCTCAGCACTAGTTGGAGGGGAGTGGTCAGCTTCACGCCCCGGCCGCTTTACCCCCAGGGAGACATCGCTGTACCCATTGGGTGGGCCCCACAGCTGGTCTGGACGACATGGAGAAAATTCTTGACCCTACCGGGACTCGAACTCCAACCCCTCTGTCGTCCAGCCTGTAGCCAGTCTCTAAACCGACTCCTACACATCTATAGGTCATTTGGGTATTTTGTTCCTTGATATGAGACCGGAAGGTGAAATCAATTACTTTTGTGATGCTAATTAAGAGAACATCTTACGATCTTCATTACAAAGGGGACATCCGGAGGAAAGGATATGAGGGCATCTTCACCTTGACCTGCTGGATATTCACATGAGGTGAACACAGCTGCAGTACCCTTGAATTGCGACATCACCGTCGCTGTGCTTGGGTTAGTTTTCTCTTCGGAGCTGGCTTTACCACGGTGAAGCGACCTGACCTCAATGTTACGTAGCGCTGCGTTTCACTTGTCTTTCCCTTCATTGAGTTCATACACCTTTTCCGCTTTCAGCCGCTTTCTTCGCCCCGAATCTCAACAAATTGTATAACTGTGTCATTAAGCAACAGGACTGCAACTTCTGCCTATTACACACACACACACACAGTATGAAGCTGGCGGTCCGCATGCCGGACACATGAGAACTACTCGGCAATCCTTTCATTTCTAACGGACAGCAGAGAAACGGCTGTATCAACATCAGTCGAGAGAGAGTCCTCACTCTTTACGCCTTTCCTTCAGATACTTTTTCTAGGCACGGAAAGATCAGTGCCGCTGCAGTAAGACGATGTGAAGGTAAGAAGTAAAGCCGTCCCTGTAACAGGCCGTGCAGGCCCACAGACTTGTGAGACGTCGAGGCTCCCACATTTTCTAGACAGTCGGCGGCGAGGTTGTAAGCCTAACGCCCCGGCCACCCTTGAAAGTAAAGCTATCCCTGTAACAAGCAGTGAAGGCCCCTAGGGTTGTGAGACGTCGAGGCTCCCACATTATCTAGACAATCGGCTCAAAGATGGCGGTAAGGTTGTCAGCCTTACGCGACGGCCGCACTTTACTCTCCAGTAAAATTATTTAATTAATTCTTGGTACTAATTTCTGTTAGAGGCTGAGTCGACCCCAGGGCCATAGTGCGGCTGGAAGAATTAGGTAAATTGAAAAAATCCAATGACCTCATCGGGATCTGAACCCGCGACCTTCCGGCTTGTAGCATAGCCCCTCAACCAACTACTCCAAGGAAGATTCCTGGTACTCATTTCTGTTAGAGGTTGAGCCGACCTCATGGTTATACTGCGGCTGGAAGAATTAGGTCAATTGTAAAATCCAGTGACCTCATCGGGAATCGAACCCGCGACCTTCAGGCTTTTAGCATAGAGCCTCAACCAAGTACACTTCAGACTCTCCAGCAACATTGGCCTTCGCCCTCCGGGCAGAATATAAACTCCACTGCTGCGGTTGCGTAGTTGGTCGAGGCACTATGCAACAAGCCGGAAGGTCGCGGTTCCATCCCCGTTGAGGTCATCGGTATTTTTTCAATTGACCTAACCCTTCTAGCCGTACTATGGCCCTGGGGTCGACTCAGCCACTAACAGAAATGAGTACCGGAAATCTTCCTTGGAGTAAAAGGTGGCCTGCCGGCGCATAAGGCTGATAACCTCACCGCCATCTGTGAGCCGAATGTCTAGAAAATGTGGGAGCCTCGACGTCTCACAACCCTATGGGTCTCCACGGCCTGGTACAGGGATAGCTTTACCTTTACTCCACGGCATGTGGGTAGGCAATTCGTTGGCTCCTTTCACCGGGAATGCTCCAAAGAAACATACGGTATTTGGAGACAAGCGGAGCCCGTACTCGCTGTAGGTGAGTGCCAGGCAAGGGCAATGTCCCTAGCTTCCTCTCACATTCCTGCAGAACCATCCTACCATATCACATGTACAGCTGCTTAACCTCATCAGTTGATACAGTGCCGCAAAATATTGTAATGTCGTGTCATATACAAATTACTATTATTATTATCATCTCCATCTTGTTATAAATTTTGTCATTTCCACTTGGAAGAGAGAGCTGGTTGGACAGGGTTCCATTCCCGGGATTTGCTCTTCTCAGGAGTGTCCAGACCGTCTCTCGGCCCACCCAGCCTCCTGTCCAGTGGGTACCGGGAGTGAAGTGGCCGGGGCGAGAAGTGTCCAATGACCTCCATCCTGTGCCGAGGTCAAGAATGGTGGAGCCATACCTCCACTCCTCCATGTCTTCATGGCATGGTGCTTAAGTAGTTCAGCAGAGCGACAACTGTATCACAGGCATCCGGAAGCTGTTGGTCTCGAGTTTCTGCTCGGTATCTCCGAGACCGTTCCATCTACATGTCCGCTCCTCAGGCAGGAACCTTCTTTCTGCTCATGCGCATAAGCTGCTAGTGTCCTTTATAAGGAAGTTGATACATGTAAAGAAATGTCGTTTCTCTTAGCCTTCTACTATGATAGCCATAGCGCTTTTTGTTTACTAAAATAATATCTACATGCCTATTCAGTAGGAAGCGGTGCCACGTAGCCCAGGGGGGGCTACGTCACCGTGGCCAGAGCTGCACGTCACTGCTGGAGGAAGGAGGGTTTGTCCTCCATTGCGCAACATGTCACAATATATTTCTTTTCACTCCCCCATATTGACTGATTTAATGGGTTATTAGTACTATTATTGTCTCAATCATATAAATATCCTTTGTGTTATTTTTACTAGTGCTCACTTTGCAATTAGCCGTTGGGTTGTTAAGCTATCCAGTAAGTAAATAAAGATTTCCACTGAATTTGATAATAATAATAATAATAATCATGATCATCGGTGGGAAAACCAGAAGGAAAGAGACCACTAGGAAGACCAAGGTGTAGGCGGATGGAAAATATTAAAATGGATCTTAGAGAGATAGGATGGGGTGGTATGGACTGGATTGACCTGGCTCAGGATAGGGACCAGTGGAGGGCTCTTGTGAACATGGTAATGAACCTTCGGGCTCCATAAAATGTTTGGATGTTCTTGAGCAGCTGCACAACTGGCGGCTTCTCAAGGATCTAGTTCTCTCAATCAGCTAACACATAAACGAGGACATACCCAAAGTGTTTAGTGGTACAGCACCAGAAGTTACGCGAATTCTAGAAGCACCGCAGAAGCCCAAATATAAGGCGACTCCCCCCCCCCCCACGTTTTCGGTGAGAAAAGCAGAAACAAAACGCTCTTCTGACAAAATTGAATTTTACGAGTCATTTCATAGTTCTGAGTTTTATAAGCAAGCAGACGTAAAAACTTTATAATTAAGAAATAATAAATTCAAAACTTGATACCTTATACAGTGCTTCCCAGTGGGAAAGGTCAATATTCTGGGAGGTCACAGTATCAGTCATTCTAAGCACAAGAAAGTTTATACGTACATGTGGCGTATAGCGAACGGTTTCCGGGGTAAAATTTATTGTAATGTTGCTGAGTTATATTTTGCTAGGCCTAAAATTTAGTGTCATTTGTGATCAGTTCTGTGGATTAGAGATGCTGTAGTTACAGGCTCCATGCCATGAGGTTAGGGACAAGAGGGGAAGAGGTTAAAGCTCCACAACACTTCGTATAGTGTTCGAGAAAAAAACACGTACCAATTGAAAAAAATTTGCATGTAAATTCACAAGCGTAAAAAAATATATGAATATACTGTAGCGCGCAGAACCGTTGCTATGCAATGACTGCGAGGTGGGTGAATACATCAGGGCCGTTTCTGGGCAACGGCTTTGTAAACAGGTTCTCTCAGCGACAGACACGAACACAACAATATAAAAACTGTTTTATATGTGGTACGAGCCGATATGTTATAAGCAAGGGACAAGGTCAATAGACTTCTGTACGGGGAGTCTGTGAAGAGAGGACTTGAGCCCGGAGGCAGAGGAACAGCCACTGTTGGAGCCGTTACCAAGAAACGTCTAGTAACAGATTGTGTGCTCTGGTGAACTGTAAAGTGTGGAAATATCGATAGTGCTACAGATGTATGAAATTACGGCCTGTAAGTGGTCAATCTATTCAGCAATCCAAACCCCGTCTATACGTGACACTATGATTTGCTTTTCTACCGAACTTATTTAACATATCTCGCTGGTTTGGCGGTGAAGCTGTGCCCTTGTGTTCGGGAGTTGTATTCGAAATGGAATAGTCTGTTATACATATTATATAAACTATGAATTAATTATATAATGAAATTCGTAAGAGAGAAAATGCTGCTATTGTGAAAGTGCTTTCTTCTGCCGAGTTTTGTGGCACAGCAAGAGAAATTGTAGCGTGGTATCATTGAGGCACACCGTGTCGCTGACCTCGAAATTGACAGTAGTGCTACTTCCATAGTCCGGTAATAGGTAACTTGAATCCTCAATAAGAATAATTTTGTCCAGAAGTGGGACGAAGTGTAACTGAACAGAGCCTGAGCTATGTACACCGACATCAGTAACTTATCAACCCAGTGGTTACTATATGCACCATCTTCTTTAACACGCTAAAACTGTGCATTCCGTACGGTTCTCACAATTACAGCGAATGTTACCCTAAACGTAATGTGTTTCCTGTGAGGTAGGAACTGAGTTCTTATATGTTATTTAGAAGAAACTCCGTCTTCAAGGAGCTCGTGTGGAGGTCCACTCAAATACCTCCACCGTAACCCTGTGACTTGTAGGCGACGCAAAGGGAACCCCGTGCTTGGGGGCACAACCGAGCCACCCTGTTCCTAGGGGATGTAAATACGGGGACCTGGTCCTTCAGGTTGGGGGAGTCTCGAATCTGAGAGTAAAATACGGTCGTGAGTCCCGCGGGAGTCGGAACCGAGAATGACTGCGCTAGCGAGGACCAGTAGCAATTGTAAACGATGGACCCATCTTCTCGTCATAAAGGATGTCACATAAGGACTATGACCGCAAGGTTTCAGTTGAAAAAATCTCTGGTCGTGAGTCTCAAGGAACTTGGAGCGAAGTGAACTGATTGGCTGTACCCCGCCAGCCGTAAAGCAACTTCGACTTTGACTTTGTCAGTCTCTAAGGGGCTTCATGACATACTCCATGCACTGTTCTTTGTTGGACGTCTTGCAGGAGTTTCTGCGCAAACCAAGTATGGCGTGTCGAAGCTAACAGAGACGTGTGTCATGCCTGAAGCTGTCTGCTGTTTCCCCAACAAACAGCAGATGCGGTGTCCGTCACTGAACAGACGTGTTACGTTCTCGAAAGGAAATCGCTTGTGAAATAGGCCATAGGCAGCTTTATTGTGTCGTGAGAGAGTTAAGGCGAATTATTTTACTTTACACAATTTTACGAAGGCAAGAATGGCTGATGGGAGAGCTTGTGTTGACCGACATTCGGCATTCAGCGGAAATGTCACACTTCAGCTGTGATTCCTCGTGCACTACGCCGTGTTTCTGCGACTCGAAGGTCTACCGTTTTCTTTATTTCGTCTCTCACGCCTAGCACAGAATTGTCAGCTACTTACATAGCCCACAGAAGCGACTGAGGACTGAGGGTGTTGAGGAGAACATTTGGACCGGAGAGAGATGAAGTGACAGGAGGTTGGAGAAAACTGCATAATGAGGAGCTTCATAACTTGTACTCTTCTCCAAGTATAATTAGAATGATGAAGTCAAGGAGGATGAAATGGAGAGGGCATGTAGCATGAATGGAGAGAAGAGGAATACACATAGGATATTGGTGGGAAAGCCAGAAGGGAAGAGACCACTAGGAAGACCAAGACGTAGGTGGATGGATAATATTAAAACGGATCTTAGTGAGATAGGTTGGGGCACGCAGTAGCGTAGTTGGTTGAGACACTATGCTACAAGCCGGAAGGTCGCGGGTTCAAGTCCCAATGAGGTTATTGGATTTTTCAATTGACCTAAACCTTCCAGTCGCACTGTGGCCCTGGGGTCGACTCAGCCTCTAACAGAAATGAGTACCAGGAATATTCTTGGGGGTAAAAGGAGGGCGGCGCGTAAGGCTGACTTCCTTACCACCATCTGTGAGCCGACTGTCTAGATAATGTGGGAGCCTCAACGTCTCGCAGGCCTATGGGCCTTCACGGCCTGTTACAGGGATAGCTTTACTTGCTTAATCTTACTTAGAGAGGTACGATGGGGCGGTATGGATTGCATTGATCTGGCTCAGGAGAGACTAGGCCGGTCATGGTAGCCGAGCGGTCTAAGGCATGTACTGTCTTCGCTCGCTCGGAAACCTGGATCGTGGGTTCGAATCCCACTCAGGGTATGGATGTTTAGTTTGTGTGTGTGTGTGTACAGGTAGAGGCCTTACGACGAGCTGATCACCAGCCCAAGGAGCCCTACCGAATGTGTAAAATCTAGAAAAACCGAAGTGAACGGAGAAGTTCATGGAGGTAGGCATAAGCCCACTGGGGCTGTAGTGCCAAGGAAAAGAAAAAGATACGAGATAGGCCTTAGTTAAATAAAACCATCTTGAATTTGTCAGTAAGCTTAAACTTTATCGCACCTAACCACCGCCAGTGCCAACTAAAACATTTGAAACACAGGAAACACTTCAAGCCCCCACGCTAAACATTCTGGTATGACGCAGTATACGTAACACCTGGGAGGTCCCTGCACCTCAGGAACACGCACTAACTGGCGTTCAGGGACAAGGGAGGTTGCACAACCATACAGAATGGGCAAGTGTCAAGGGGTATGCTACATCCCACAACACACAGAGTTCGTAAGGAACTCGACATGGCGTTCCGCAAAGCGGGGCGCTTCGGGCACACATCCTCGTGCACAGCTTCGCTGCAGACCCGTCCTCTCGTCAGAGAGGGCGCCCCACGTCATCAAACTCGCAACTGTCAGACAGAAACAAAAATCTGGTCTTGGGGCCCAGATGGGGGCTTGACACCAAGACAGACTGGCCGACTGACCTCCAGTCGTAACATAACTTTGACTCCGAGAGCTTCGCTGACCGTTACGTAAAGGTCAGGATGTCCCTGTGCTTGATTAATTAAGCATCACGGCATGAAGACATATAGGGGAGTGGAGGTATAGCTCCACCTATCTTGACCTCTCCGCCTGCTTTATCGCCAGATACATCTCTCTTCCCTGCAGGCCATTCTGGTTTCGATAAACGTTTCATAGACATGTCTGCGAAGCTACATCCTGCATTTCCTTACTGCCGAAGAATAAAAATTGTAAACCCTGACACTCGACACTTCAACACAAAACTCGTGAATACTCTTTACAAATCGCTGTGACACAGAGACTAGTGTTCTCAGTCGCGGTCTTCACTACGTTGCTTGGTAACGGCTTTCAATATGGGACGTACCTCTTCCTCTAGGTTCCCGAACTGTGACCGGCCTCAGCTACTCTCAACTGACCGGCAGACCCTCTCTACTGAACTGCCAATGACAAAGTCATTTTACGACCGACGGTCAGTCGGCCAGTCTGTCTTGGTGTCAAGCCCCCAATTGGCGACAAAGACCAGACTTTTGTTACTGTCAGACAGTTGTGGGTTTGTTGATGTGGTGCATCCTCTTTGACGAGGGGACGGGTCTACTGTTTACAAGTGCTGCGGGCCTCGCCAGCGCCGGCATTCTCGGGTCCCGAGTCCCGCGGAACTCATGACGATATTCTACTGTCTCATATTCGAG